>NW_024070192.1:54276509-54282853 GCF_014754425.2 Oryx dammah | reverse complement strand
AATGGCACCCCACTCCAGTGCTCTTGCCTGCAGAATCCCATGGACGGGGGAGCCTGGTCACGCAGAGTCGGACACGACTGAAGCAACTTAGCGCAGCAGCAGCAAGGAGACAAAAGAACACTGTAAGACACTGATGAAAGGAATCACAGGCGACACGGACAGAGGGAGAGACGCTCCATGTCCCTGGACCGGGAGAGTCACTATTGCGAAAGTGCCAAATGCAGTCTACAGATTCAATGCGATCCCTATTAAACTCCAAATGGCATTTTTCACAGAACTAGAGCAAAGAAACCTCACAATTCATATGGAAACACAAACGACCCCAAATAACCAAGCAATCTTGAGAAAGAAGAATGGAGCTGGAGGAATCAACCTTCCTGACTTCAGACTATACTACAAATCTACAGTCATCAAGACAGTTTGGAACTGGCACAAAAACAGGAACACAGACCAATGGGACAAAATAGAAAGCCCAGAAACAAACCCATGCACCTATGGGTACCTTGTTTTTGACAAAAGAGGCAAGCATATACACTGGGGCAAAGACAGTCTTTTCAATAAGTGCTGCTGGGAAAACTGGACAGCGACATGTAAAAGAATGAAATTACAACACTTCCTAAAACACCATACACAAAGATAAACTCAAAATGGATTAAAAACCTAAACGTTTAAGACCAGAAACTATAAAACTCTTCGAGGAAAACATAGGGAGAACATTCAATGACATATATCACAGCAAGATCCGATATGACCAACCTCCTGGAGTAATGGAAAGAAAAACAAAAATAAACAAATGGGACCTAATTAAACTTAAAAGTTTTTGCACAGCAAAGGAAACTACAAACAAGGTGAAAACTCAACGCTGAGAATGGGAGAAATTAATAGCAAATGAAACAACAGACAAAGGATTAATTTCTAAAATATACAAGCAACTCATACAACTCAATACCAGAAAAACAAACAACCCAATCAAAAAGTGGGCAGAAGACCTAAGCAGACATCTCTCCAAAGAAGCCACACAGATGGCTAACAAACACATGAAAAGATGCTCAACGTGCTGATTATTAGAGAAATGCAAATCAAAACTATCATGAGATATCACGTCGCACTGGTCAGAACGGCCATCATCAAAATACCTACAAACAATAAATGCTGGAGAGGGTGTGGGGAAGAGAGAAACCTCTTGAACTGTTGGTGGGAATATAAACCGATACAGCCACTATGGAAGACAGTATGGAGAGTCCTTTAAAAACTAGGAATAAAACCACCATATGAGCCAGCAATCCCATCTCTAGGCATATACCCTGAGGAAACCAAAACTGAAAAAGACACATGTATCCTGATATTCCCTGCAGCACTATTTACAACAGCTAGGACATGGAAGCAACCTAGATGTCCATCCACACACACACAAGGGACTATTACTCAGCCATAGAAAGGAACACATCTGCGTCAGCTCTAAAGAGGTGGATGAACTGGCGCCTATCATACAGAGTGAAGTAAGTCAGAAAGAGAAAAACAAATATATACGAACGCAAATATATGGAATCTAGAAAGATGGTACTGATGAACCTATCTGCAGGGCAGCAATGGAGACAGAGATATAGAGAACAGACTTACGCACACGTGGGGTGGGGGAAGGAGGATGGGAGGCATGGAGAGAGGAACATGGAAACATATACACTACAGACAGCCAGGGGGAATTTGCTGTATGGCAGGGAACTCAAACTGGGGCTCTGTAACAACCTAGAGGGGTGAGATGGGAGAGTGAGGTGGGACGGGGATTCAAGAGGGAGGGGACATAGGTATACCTACTGTTGATTCATGGTGATGTTTGGCAGAAACCAACACAATATTGTAAAGCAATCATCCTTCAGTTTAAAATAAATAAACCTAACATTTTAAAAAAAGAAGTCCTAAATAAATCACTCCAATATATGAATCTGAACTGAAGCTGTTAGGGGAAGCACACTGATTGAAACCACCCACCCTGGCCAGGCACCATAGTAACCATTTATGAGTTGTTTTAGGACAGGAGGTCCTGGAAAGGAACAGGGAACTAATAAGCCTCTTGATGAACGTGAAAGAGGAGAGTGGAAAAGTTGGCTTAAAGCTCAACATTCAGAAAACTAAGATCATGGCGTCTGGTCCCATCACTTCATGGCAAATAGATGGGGAAACAGTGGAAACAGTGTCAGACTATCTTTTTGGGCTCTAAGATCACTGCAGATGGTGATTGCAGCCATGAAATTAAAAGACGCTTACTTCTTGGAAGAAAAGTTATGACCAACCTAGATAGCATATTGAAAAGCAGAGACATTACTTTGCTGACTAAGGTCCGTCTAGTCAAGGCTATGGTTTTTCCAGTGGTCAAGTATGGATGTGAGAGTTGGACTGTGAAGAAGGCTGAGCGCCGAAGAATTGATGCTTTTGGACTGTGGTGTTGGAGAAGACTCTTGAGAGTCCCTTGGACTGCAAGGAGATCCAACCAGTCCATTCTGAAGATCAGCCCTGGGTGTTCTTTGGAAGGAATGATGGTAAAGCTGAAACTCCAGTACTTTGGCCACCGCATGCAAAGAGTTGACTCATCTGAAAAGACCCTGATGCTGGGCGGTATTGGGGGCAGGAGGAGAAGGGGACGACATGGCTGGATGGCATCACCGACTCAATTGACATGAGTTTGGGTGAACTCCGGGAGATGGTGATGGACATGGAGGCCTGGTGTGCTGTGATTCACGGGGTCGCAAAGAGTCAGACACGACTGAGCGACTGAACTGAACCAGAAGAGTTTGGGAAAGGTCAAAAGGAGACACCACCTGTCCACCCACCTCCCAGAATCCTTCTCTCTGGCATCCTTCTTGGCTGAACAAGGCTGCACCACCAGGAAGAACTCTGAGTCAGAATGATTGGCTAAGGCCAACCCAGAAACTAATCCCATCACCATTAAACCTGAGAGTGCAAGCCACGAGACAGATCTGTTCTCCTGGGCTCCCTTACCCTACTGCTCTCCACCGGGTGCCCTTTCCCAATAAAATCTCTTGCTTTGTCAGCACACGTGTCTCCTCCGACAATTCATTTCCTGTTAGACAAGAGCCCAGTTTTGGGCCGGAAGGGATCCCCCTTCCTGCAACAAAACGACTGTCTTACCATTTTACTGAGACATATGGGCCACACGTGAGCAATTTACACAACTGCACCTTCACACTCATGTCAGTGTTTGTTTGTTTAATTTCTAAAGGCGTATTTAAAACTTTGGTTTCCCAATTCAAAGCCAAAAGGTCACAAACACCTATTTAACGGAACCCAAATGAGACAGAGAACTGGGCCCGCCAGGCGGTACGGCAGGCGCTCCGAGGCCGGAGAAACCGCACCTGGGGAAGAAGCCAGGCCTGCTGGGAGTCCGCTTGGGCCCGCGAGCCGCCCGGGCAACGCCGAGCCGGAGGCAGGCCCGCGCCGCGCACCTAACGGCGGTGCCCGGCTCAGCGAGCGCTCGGCAAACCGAGGCTGGAAGGGGCGCGGGCCCTGCCCAGACGGCAGGCCGGGGCCGCTCCTCGCTCGGTCCGCCACGCCCGAGCGCAGAGGCCCCCCGCGTTCCCCGCGGAGCCGCCGGCCCGCCCCCGAGTGCGCAGGCGCGCCCGGCCCCGCCGCGCCGCCCCGCCCCGCCCGCGCACCTGAGGCAGTCGTTGTCGCGCACCAGGCGCGCGCTCTCGGCGGGCGGCAGGAGCGCCCCCTCCAAGTAGAGGCCCAGGAGGGCCCCGGAGCTGAAGCCGAAGCGCTGGCGGATCAGGCTGATGAGGTCCGTGACCACTCGGCATCCGTTCAGGTCGATGAGAAGCCAGAAGGACGTGCAGTGCGGGGCGCCGGGCGGCGGGTAATCGAATTGAAGCCGTAGCCTAACCGTCTCGGAGGCTGCCATCTTGCTCGATGCGCAACGGAAGCCGAGAGACTCGGCCGGGCGACCGAGAGGCGTGCTCGGGGCCCGCCCCCGGGAGCCTATGAACGAGTGCCCCCTATTGGTGGGAGCGGCTGCGACCGAACTTTGCGAAGGGCGGCGCGGCGCGGAGGGGTTCCGTTCAGTTCAGGACGGCGGAAGAGGATAACAGACAGGCGTGTATTCCTTTTCTCCTGAGCCCTAGGTAGGGTCCTCCTTTAGTCAACTGTCTAGACAAACCCTGCTCAGCCGTGCTCTTTTTCTAAGATATTTGCTCATATACGTAAAATAACACAATCTGTTCTGGATTGTTATTAATTCTAGTGGGACATGCTTGATCAAAATAGCATGAAACACCACACATTCTGTCACATAATTATTAAACAGGAAAAATAAAATAACGTGGGAATATAGCTATTAATAAATGCAGCCGTGTGTTTTTTTTTAATCTGAATCTTTTGAATGAATATTACTAAATAAGAGTTCGCCATCAATTTTGGACCTGTGTTTTTGCTTTGTTTTTATAGATGTCAATCCCTGAGAAAACTTGCTGACATGTAAATAGATAAGTATGGAGGGACTTATGTTACTGTCAGTATCAGTCAATTCCTTAAACTCCTTCCAAGGTACATGCTAAACTCACCTACAGATCATGCTTTAAAAAGTATTCCATTAGCCCATCAACAGAAAATTGGATTAAAGACTTACTGAATATGATGCAGCCCATCAAAACAATACCCAGGTTTCCCCTCAGTCAGCCTTTCCCATCAGGAAGCTTCCAATAAGCTCTCCATCAGAGGCAAGACAGAAGGAAAACCATAATCACAGAAAACTAATCAAACTGATCACATGGACCACAGCCTTGTCTAACTCAATGAAAGTATGAGCCATGGTGTGCAGGGCCACCCAAGATGGATGGGTCATGGTGGAGAGTTCTGACAAAATGCGGCCCACTGGACAAGGGAATAGAAAAATACTTCAGTATTCTTGCCTGGAGAACTCCATGAACAGTATGAAAAGGCAAAAAGATACGACACTGAAAGATGAACTCCCCAGGTCGGTAGGTGCCCAATATGCTACTGGAGATCAGTGGAGAAATAACTCCAGAAAGAATGAAGAGACCGAGCCAAAGTGAAAACAGCACCAAGTGGTGCATGTGACTGGTGATGGAAGTAAGTCCAATGCTGTAAAGAGCAATATTGTGCAGGAACCTGGAATTTTAGGTCCATGAATCAAGGCAAACTCAGTTCAGTTCAGTTCACTCAGTCGTGTCCCGCTCTTTGAGACCCCATGAATTGCAGCACACCAGGCCTCCCTGTCCATCACCATCTCCCAGAGTGCACTAAAACTCACATCAATCGAGTTGGTGATGCCATCCAACCATCTCATCCTCTGTCGTCCCCTTCTCCTCCTGCCTCCAATACCCCCAGCATCAGAGTCTTTTCTTCGCATAAGGTGGCCAAAGTACTGGAGTTTCAGCTTTACCATCATTCCTTCCAAAGAACACCCAGGGCTGATCTCCTTTAGAATGGACTGGTTGGATCTCCTTGCAGTCCAAGGGACTCTCAAGAGTCTTCTCCAACACCACAGTCCAAAAGCATCAATTCTTCGGTGCTCAGCTTTCTTCACAGTCCAACTCTCACATCCATACATGACCACTGGAAAAACCATAGCCTTGACTAGACGGACATTTGTTGGCAAAGTATTGTCTCTGCTTTTCAATAAGCTATCTAGGTTGGTCATAAGTTTTCTTACAAGGAGTAAGCGTCTTTTAATTTCATGGCTGCAGTCACCATCTGCAGTGATTTTGGAGACCCCCAAAATAAAGTCTGACACTGTTTCCATTGTTTCCCCCATCTGTTTCCCATGAAGTGATGGGACCAGATGCCATGATCTTCGTTTTCTGAATGTTGAGCTTTAAGTCAACTTGTTCACTCCTCTCTCTCACTTTCATCAAGAGGCTTTTTAGTTCCTCTTTACTTTTTGCCATTAGGGTGGTGTCATCTGAATATCTGAGGTTTTTGATATTTCTCCCAGCCATCTTGATTCCAGCTTGTGTTTCTTCCAGCCCAGCGTTTCTCATGATATACTCTGCATAGAAGTTATATAAGCAGGGTGACAACATACAGCCTTGATGTACTCCTTTTCCTATTTGGAACCAGTCTGTTGTTCCATGTCCAGTTCTAACTGTTGCTTCCTGACCTGCATAAAGGTTTCTCAAGAGGCAGGTCAGGTGTTCTGGTATTTCCCATCTCTCAGAATTTTCCACAGTGTATTATGAGCCACACAGTCAAAGGCTTTGGCTTAGTCAATAAAGCAGAAATGATGTTTTTCTGGAACTCTCTTGCTTTTTCCATGATCCAGCAGATGTTGGCAATTTGATCTCTGGTTCTTCTGCCTTTTCTAAAACCAG
>NW_024070192.1:54137659-54276499 GCF_014754425.2 Oryx dammah | reverse complement strand
CATATTGAGTGCAGCACGTTCACAGCATCATCTTTCAGGATTTGAAACAGCTCAACTGGAATTCCATCACCTCCACTAGCTTTGTTCGTAGTGATGCTTTCCAAGGCCCACTTGACTTCACATTCCAGGATGTTTCAGATTGATTATATTCTTTGCAGCCAAAGATGGAGAAGCTCTATACAGTCAGCAGAAACAAGACCAGGAGCTGACTGTGGCTCGGATCATGAACTCCTTATTACCAAATTCAGACTTAAATTGAAGAAAGTAGGGAAAACCGCTAGACCATTCAGGTATGACCTAAATCAAATCCCTTATGATTATACAGTGGAAGTGAGAAATAGATTTAAAGGCCTAGATCTGATAGATAGAGTCCCTGATGAACTATGGACTGTGGTTCGTGACATTGTACAGGAGACAGAGATCAAGAGCATCCCCATGGAAAAGAAATGCAAAAAAGCGAAATGGCTGTCTGGGGAGGCCTTACAAATAGCTGTGAAAAGAAGAGAGGCAAAAAGCAAAGAAGAAAAGGAGGGATATAAGCATCTGAATGCAGAGTTCCAAAGAATAGGAAGAAGAGATAAGAAAGCCTTCTTCAGCAATCAGTGCAAAGAAATAGAGGAAAAGAACAGAATGGGTAAGATTAGAGATCTCTTCAAGAAAATTAGAGATATCAAGGGAACATTTCATGCAAAGATGGGCTCGATAAAGGACAGAAATGGTATGGACCTAACAGAAGCAGAAGATATTAAGAAGAGGTGGCAAGAATACACGGAAGAACTGTACAAAAAAGATCTTCATGACCCAGATAATCACGATGGTGTGATCACTCATCTAGAGCCAGACATCCTGGAATGTGAAGTCAAGTGGGCCTTAGAAAGCATCACTACGAACAAAGCTAGTGGAATTCCAGCTGAGCTCTTTCAAATCCTGAAAGATGATGCTGTGAACGTGCTGCACTCAATACGCCAGCAAATTTGGAAAACTCAGCAGTGGCCACAGGACTGGAAAAGGCCAGTTTTCATTCCAATCCCAAGGGAAGGCAATGCCAAAGAATGCTCAAACCATTCAGGGATAACTTAAGTCAAATCCCTTATGACTATGTTAGGTAGTTAGAAT
This sequence comes from Oryx dammah, assembly GCF_014754425.2. NCBI lineage: Eukaryota > Metazoa > Chordata > Mammalia > Artiodactyla > Bovidae > Oryx > Oryx dammah. The sequence goes on along the minus strand of NW_024070192.1, from coordinate 54,275,383 downwards.
AGGAAACAGGAGTCCAAAATGGCGTTGGCTAAAAGACAAGGAAGGGAAAAGCCTGAGAAAATAGAACAAAGGAAGGTCAAAGGAAGGTCAGAGGATCGAGTGAGGACATCCTGTAGAACAAACAGCACTCCTGGCTAGCCCAATTTACATAGGACAGGCCCAGGGGGACGGAAAAAAATAAATAAATAAATAAAAAGAGGAGCCCTCCACTCTTCGGGGTGTGGGCCATTGCTGAGGGCAAGGGCTCTGGCCATGGAATGCAGCCTGGCTAGGTTTTGCCTGCGGGGTGAATTCATATTGATGGGGAGGCTCATCCCAACCACTGGGGAACCACCTACTCCTCCATCTTTTGACAGTGCCTTAGAGCAGTCCTGCCACCTCTGGGGGGTGTGTCTTTTGGCTTATAGATTGGGGATTAAGGTTTACTTGAATTGGACTTGTCATTTTGGACCCAATTCATTTTAATCAGTTTCCATTATGCCCTCGCGCTATGTCATTCTGTCAAAGGTTGTGCTGTGCCCCCTTCCCTCCTGTTTCATGCTCTTTTCCTCAACCCCATCCGGGCCCACAATGCTGCCTCTACAATCTTCTGGAGGGGCAGCCAGAAAATAGCTGGCCCCTGGGAGGGAAATACTGTATAATATCCAACCCCTCTAGATATTCAGGCCTTCATCTTCCACGTTTCCTACAATATGTACAACACCAGCATCTCCCAGTGAACCCGCTAGGGTGGGCGACTGGCACACAATGACGGCTAGAAGTCCATCTGTTGGCATCCCTTCAAAAGCAATTGGGCTTCCAGGGATAATGTTTGCCACTTTGGGAGTTAGCCCTGCAGGCCATTTGGGCCCAAACCCTTACCACCCTTCTCCTAAAGTTACAAACATACCCCTGGATCAAATCTCCACTCCACTTTTATGGAACATCTGGTCTGTTGCCTCTTAACAATTTGTTCTTAAGCCAGTTTCTAACTCCTACAGTCAGGAGGACCCTGTCCCCTTGTAGGCTCCACCCAGACTATTATTAACATACCTTAATGCCCCAACAGGGCCAGATAACCAACTCCTTTGTCATTACGTCTGTTATTACCTAAAGTGGGTCTATGACAACGAAACGTTTACCACTGGAGACACCCTAACCTGCTCTTATGGAGGACTAGGGGAAGAAATCAGTGACTTGCAATCCCTTAGAGCAGTAAGAGGACAAGGCTTATGACTGTTTCACTGTTTCCCAGCCTCAGGGCACAGGCTTGGATTGCTTTACATCATGATATCTATTCCCATCCATGGTGGACAAACCAGCAATGAGTTAAGATTACAATCCCTTAATCCTACCCAGCACTGGTCATGCTGGAGACCTTGGGGATGCCCAACTCCAGTCCGGGGGTCCCAGGAGGTCAACCTGCTGTACCCTGCCTAGGGATCTGGTCCTCAAAAGGTTGTCACACCTCAACCTGCTCAGGGATCCGCCAGTCCAGGGGTCCCAGGAGGCCGTCACGCCTCGACCTGCCCGGGGATTCGATCTCTAGGCAGCTGTCACGCCTCAGCCTGCCTGGGGATCTACACCCTGACCCGGGGACGCCTGGCTCTCTGGTTGCAACAGTACTGGGTAGGATAAGCTTCAGAAAGACTCACTCTTAAGGAAGTCCACCGTGGAAATAGAAGGAAGCCTATTACTTATGGGACTGCGCCTAGTCTCAGCAATAACTCAGGAGCCCAACGAGAACCCCATTGCCTTTCTGGAAAGGCTAAAAGAGGTCCTCCTAAAGTTTACCAATCTGGACTTGGACTTTTACAAGGGACAGGTGATTTTAAAGGACAAATTCCTGTCCCAGTGTGCATCAGATATCAGAATTAAGTTACAACAGCTAGAGCAGCCAAACCCTGCTTCCTCTTTAGAGGAGATGGTCCAGACAGCCACCAATACTTTTTTATAACAGAGAACAGGAGAAGGAGGCCAAGGCCCAGGAAAGGGAGAAAAGGAAAGAGACAAGGCATGCCCAGATGCTGGCCACCCTCCAGGGGAGCCCTATGGCAAACCCCGAGTCCTTGAAGGACAAGGCACAAGGCAAGTGCCTAATCTGTAGACAGGCGGGGCATTGAGCCAAAGAGTGTCCAAACCATGATAAGTCTCCTAAAACAGCTTGCTGCAAATGCCATTAACTGGGACATTGGGCGGCACTCTGCCCTTGGGACCCAAGAGCCTCAAGGTCAAGTGCCAAGCCTTCCCTCACGACAGTTCAACAGGACTGAAGCGGCCCGCTCCAGCCAGCCCACCTGTCACAGATAACCATCACGGGGCTGGAGCCAAGGGTGCAACTGGACGTGGCCCGTAGGTCCGAATTTCTTGGTTGACACGGAGGCTACCTACTCTGTCTTGCTCTCCTACTCCAGAGGCTTCTCCTCCCACAACTGTACCATTTTGTGTGCTACAGGAAAAATAACTACTAAAAGATTGACCCCAGCACTTCTTCGTTGCTGGAATGGACAAATATTTTCCCACCAGTTTCTGGTGGTCCCTGAGTGTCCTACTCCCTTATTGGGAAGAGACATACTTCCTAAACTGAGGACCACCCTTGTGATGGGAAGCTTTTCAGCCCCTAGAGCCCTATAGCTTCTGGTTACTACTGAAGAACCCATTACACCTTCTCCAATAGAGAGGGACCAAAAACTATGGGAGGACAAAATTAACCCCCAGGCATGGGACCAGGGGATTCCTGGATGAGCCCACCAAGCTGAATTGATCATCACGTTCCTCCAAGATCCCACTCAGTTTCCTAATGAGAAACAATATCCCCTCAGAAGAGAGGCTCGGGAGGGACTATAGCCTTTAATAAATAAATTCCTTGTTTGTGGGCTACTGGTCCCCGCCAATTCACCGTGTAACACCCCAATCCTCTCAGTAAAGAAAAATGACAGAACCTGGTTAATGGTTCGAGATTTCCGGATCATCAACAAAGCTGTAGTCCCCCTCCATCCCACAGTACCCAATCCCTAGGTAATCTTGGGAGAAACCCCACCCACTGTCCAATGGTTCACAGTCTTGGACCTCAAAGATGCTTTTTTTTTTTTTTTTTTGCATACCACTGGCGAAAGAATCCCAATATCTTTTTACCTTTGAGTGGAAGGCCCCAGGAGAAAAAACACCAACAGATGACTTGGACAGTATTATCTCAGGGGTTCAGAGATAGCTCCCACCTGTTTGGACAGGCCCTTAGCCGGGATCTTCTAGAGCTGGACATAGATGACCTACTAATCTGCTCTCCAGATGAGAAAAATGCCCAACAACATGCAATTCAGGTTCTAAACTTTTTGGCAAAAAGGGGATATAAAGTCTCCCGTGCTAAGGCATAGATGGTCGAGACAAAAGTCACTCTCCTGGGAGTTCAGATTACACACGAGTCCAGGAGGCTGTCCTCTGATCGGGTACAAGGAATCCTCCAGTTGCCCTCCCCCATGACTCGAAAACAATTGCGAGCTTTCCTGGGGCTAACTGGGTATTGTAGAATCTGGGTATCCAACTATGGTCTAATTGCCCAGCCCTTATATGAAAGCTTAAAGGGACGGGATGATTCGATCCCACTGATGTGGGGAACTCCTCGAAAGAAGGCAGAGGCTACACTAAACCAGGCCTTAGCTCAGGCACCTGCCTTGAGGTTGCCAGACCCAGAAAAGGCATTCCAACTTTACGTCCATGAAAGAGAGGGAATAGCCTTGGGAGTGTTAACGCAAAGGTTGGGATCTGAGCCCAGCCGGGAGTCTACTTATCTAAGAGGCTCAATCCAACGACCCGAGGCTGGCCCCTCTGCCTTCGAAATATTGCGGCTATTGCAATCATGATAGAATATGCTTTAAAACTCTCCTTTGGGGGCAAACTAACTATTTTTACCAGCCACCAAGTGAAACAATGCCTAAATGGGAGAGGCCATTTATGGATGTCTGATCAAAGAATCCTCAGATATCAAGTAGTACTGATGGAAAAATCCAGACCCCACTATATTCCCTTGTGAGGTTCTTAACCCAGCCACCCTCCTGCCTACCCCCGAGGGCTCTCTCCCCTTTCACTCTTGCCTAGAAACCTTGGACCACTGGACAAAACCCCGAGAGGGATTGTCAGATTGTCAGAAGATCCTCTGACCAATCCTGCAGAAATCTGGTACACTGGTGGAAGCAGCTTAGTCTTAGATGGAAAAAGAAGAACCGGGTATGCAGTAGTCTCCAATTTTTAGACCATAGAGGCTAAGCCTCTGCCACCAGGTACTTCAGCCCAATTAGCTGAGCTCACAGACCTGACTCAAGCTTTAGAGCTGGGAAAAGAAAAAAAATAGCCATTTACACTGACTCCAAGTATGCCTTTCTGGTGCTACACGCACATGCAGCTATCTGAAACTAAAGGGGCCACTTGACCACCCGAGGGTCCCCAATCAAATATGGTGATCAAATTCTTAGACTCTTGGAGACAGTCCATCTGCCCACTGAGGTTTCAGTCTCCCACTATAAAGGACACCGAAAAAGGAGCACGGGCTAAGAGAGCAGCGTTACAGAACCATGACCTAATAGGGGCTGCCACCTTCGTTCCACAGACTAATTTGCCAGAAACTCCTTCATATACTGAAGGTGAGACTCTTAAAGCTAAGAATGAGGGCTTTCAAGAAGATCATATGGGGTTGTTGCAAAAGGAAGGACTCTTTTTTCTGCTTGGGAACCTCCAATGGAAGTTGGTTAACTCCTTACATGCCTCCACTCATTTAGGGGAAAAGGCCCTCCAAAGATTACTAGAAAGGTCCTTCAGAGGAACAGGCCTCCAAACAACTATAAGGCAAGTGGTCTCCTCTTGTCCCTCTTGCCAATTAAACAACCGCCAAGGAGCTCGAAGACCCCAGCTGGCCCAGCCCATCCAATGACGTGAGACCTACCCAGGAGAGGACTGGCAGATGGACTTCACCCAGATGCCAGTTTCTCAAGGGTATAAACACCTATTAGTCATGATAGATACATTCACAGGATGGATTGAAGGCTTTCCCACCAGGACTGAGAAGGCTGAGGAGGTGGTAAAAAAAAAAAAAAAACTGCTCCATGAAATCATCCCAAGATTTGGTCTACCTGGGTCACTACAAAGTGACAATGGGACATCATTTATTTCTAAGGTCAACCAAGGGATCTCTAAAGCATTGGGCATTACTTATTATCTCCATTGTGCCTGGAGGCCTCAGTCTTCAGGAAAAGTAGAAAGAGCCAACCAATTCTTAAAATCAGCAATAAAAAAAGATAACCCAGGAGACCTCCCTGGGATGGAAAGAGGCTTTACCAATAGCTCTCCTCCGCACCCATGTTGCCCCTAAGGAATAGGCTGGTCTTGGTCCTTATGAGATGCTATATGGGAAACCTTTTGTTTATGTCAATGACCTCTTCCTAGATCCAGAGGCTCAGACCCTCCTGTCTTATACCATGGCCATTGGGCAATTCCTACAGGATATACGCTTGTGGGGTATAAACCAGGACCCAAAAGATTCTAAGGAGTCACCACTATATGCTCCAGGGACTCAAGTCCTAATTAAAGTCTGGAAAGATGGGTCCCCAAAAGCTCAACTCCAGCCCACATGGAAGGGCCCCTACCCTGTAATACTTTCTACCCCCACAGCAGTCAAGGTGCCAGGACACGACTCCAGGATTCACTACTCAGGAATCAAGCTGTGGAAGAAAACAGAGGAGGACACTCAATACACCTGTGAGCCCCTGGGAGATCTCAGATACCTATTCAGACTACAAATGAGTGCCGTTCTAACGAACACCCCCAAAATCAATACACCTGTGAGCCCCTGGGAGAGCTCAGATACCTATTCAGAAGTACAAATGAGTGCCATCCTAATGAACACCCACAAAATCTAGTTTCTGGGGGTAAGGTTTCTCAGGATAGCTCTAAAGAGCCAACACAGCTTGGTAGGGACTGTACTCCAAAACAGGCAGGAAATAAATCTTCTGATCCCTAAACAAGGAGGAACTTGAGCCATCCTGGAGATAGGAATTTGAAATTGGCTAATGCCCCACTAGTCCTTGTTATACTATATTGATGCTGCTTATGATTATTCCATGTACTGTCAATTGTCTAACCTGTTTTGTCTCTGCCCAGGTCGACAAGCTACAACATGCAGTGCCAGTTCAACAAAGGTATAAAACTACAGCCGACCACAGAAAAATCACACAGCCTTAGATGGACACTGCTATAAGGACTCTGAGGCCTGAGACTAGCAAGAGGGGGAGGCCCAGTACCCCTCGCCGTCCCCGTTCAGCAGGAAGTAGGCAGAAAGACCTCCAAGCCCCTATTTCCAAAGAATTGGGCCTCCCATCTCTTGAGGGGGGAATGTTAGGTAGGTAGAATAGGAAACAGGAGTCCAGAATGGAAGTGGCTAAAAGACAAGGAAGGGAAAAGCCCACAAAACTGGAACAAAGAAAGGTCAAAGGAAGGTCCGAGGACCAGAGTGAGGACCTCAGGTAGAACAAAGAGTGCTCCTGGCCAGCCAGGGGGAGGCAAAAACATATAAAAGGAGGAGCCAAAGGGCCAGGGCGCCCTCTCTTGCGCATGCTGGCACGCTCCCCCACTCTCTTCTCTTCACGTCTTTGGGTCGGCATGTCCTCACGCCTCGAGAATGGATTCTCCTGTTATTTTCTAAATAAAATAGAGCTGTAACATGGAGCGGTAACACCGATTTGTCTGAGAGCTATAACACCATCTGTCCAAGACCCGAGAGCTGTGACACGCCAAGGGCTTTAATGTCTGTCACTCCAAATCTTTGTTGTGATGAGACAGAACCAAGGAGCATACATTCGCCTGACAATTACACAGTGGAAGTGACAGATTGAAGGAATTAGATCTGATAGACAGCGTGCCTGAAGAACTATAGACAGAGGTTCACGACCTTGTACAAAAGGCAGCGATCAAGACTGTCCCCAAGAAAAAGAAATGCAAAAAGGCAAAATGGTTGACTGAGAAGGCCTTACAAATAGCTGAGAAAAAAAAAGAAGTGAAAGGCAAAGGAGAAAAGGCAAGATATACTCATTTGAATTCAGAGTTCCAAAAAATAGCAAGGAGAGGTAAGAAAGCATTCCTCGGTGATCAATGCAAAGAAATAGAGGAAAACGATAGAATGGGAAAGACTAGAGATCTCTTCAAGAAAACTAGAGATACCAAGGGAACGTTTCATGCAAAGATGGGCTCAATAAAGGACAGAAACAGTATGGACTTAATAGAACCAGAAGATATTAAAAAGAGGTGGCAAGAATACACAGAAGAACTATACAAAAAAGATTTTCATGACCCAGATAATGACGATGGTGTGATCACTCACCTAGAGCCAGATATCCTGGAAGGCAAAGTCAAGTGGGCCTTAGGAAGCATCACTATGAACAAAGCTAGTGGAGGTAATGGAATTCCAGTTGAGCTATTTAAAATCCTAAATGATGATGTTGTTAAAATGCTGCACTCAGTATGCCAGCAAATTGGAAAACTCAGCAGTGGCCACAGGACTGGAAAAGGTCCATTTTCATTCTAGTCCCGAAGAAGGCAAATGCCAAAGAATGTTCAAACTACTGCACAGTTGTACTCATCTCACACACTAGCAAAGTAATATTCAAAATTCTCCAAGCCAGGCTTCAACAATAGGTGAACCATGAACTTTCAGATGTTCCAGCTGGATTTAGAAAAGGCAGAGAAACCAGAGATCAAATTGCTGACATCCACTGGATCATTGAAAAAGCAAGAAAATTCCAGAAAAACATCTACTTGTGCTTTATTGATTCCACCAAAGCTTGTGACTGTGTGGATCACAACAAACTATGGAAAATTCTTAAAGAGATGGGAATACCAGATTACCTTACCTGCCTCTTGAGAAATTTGTGTGCAGGTCAAGAAGAAACAGTTAGAACTGGGCATGGAACAACAGACTGTTTCCAAATTGGGAAAAGAGTTCGCCAAGGCTGTATATTGTCACCCTCCTTATTTAACTCATATGCAGAATACATTACATGAAATACCAAGCTGGATGAAGCCGAAGCTGGAATCAAGATTGCCAGAAGAAATATCAATAAACTCAGATATGTAGATGACATCACCCTTATGGCAGAAAGTGAAGAGGAACTGAGGAACTTCTTGATGAAGGTGAAAGAGGAGAGTGAAAAAGCTGGCTTAAAACTCAACATTCAGAAAACTAAGATCATGGCATCTGGTCCCATCACTTCATGGCAAATATATGGGGAAACAGTGGAAATAGTGACAGACATTATTTTCTTGAGCTCCAAAATCACTGCAGATGGTGACTGAAGCCATGAAATTAAAAGACACTTGCTCCTTGGAAGAAAAGCTATGACCAACCTAGACAGCATATTAAATAAAATGCAGAGACATTACTTTGCCAGCAAAGGTCCATCTAGTCAAAGCTATGGTTTTTCCAGTAGTCGTGTATGGATGTGAGAGTTGGATCATAAAGAAAGCTGAGCGCAAAAGAATTGATGCTTTTGAACTGTGGTGATGGAGAAGACTCTTGAGAGTCCCTTGGATAGCAAGCAGATCCAACCAGTTCATCCTAAAGGAAATCAGTCCTGAATATTCATTTGAAGGACTGATGCTGAAGCTGAAATTCCAATACTTTGGCCACCTGATGCAAAGTACTGACTCACTGGAAAGGATCCTGATGCTGGGAAAGATTGAAGGCAGGAGGAGAAGGGGATAACAGAGGATGAGATGGTTGGATGGCATCAGGGACTCAATGGACATGAGTTTGAGCAAGCTACAGGAGTTGGTGATGGACAGGGAAGCCTGGCGTGCTGCAGTCCATACGGTTGCTTAGAGTCGGACATGACTGAGTGACTGAACTGGATTCCATCAGTCAACAATTTAGTTAGGTTAAATAGTGTTAAGAACACAGAATTGGGCGTTTTGGGGATGTTGGAGTCGCTGTTGGCTCTTGGTGGCCTGGTGCTGCTTCGGGACTCCGTGGAGTGGGAGGGGTGTAGTCTCCTGAAGGCGCTTGTCAAGAAATCTGCGTTGTGTGGGGAGCAAGTCCACGTCCTGGGCTGTGAAGTGAGCGAAGAAGAGTTTCGTGAAGCTTTTGACTCCAATATCAACAGCCGGCTGGTTTACCATGATCTCTTTAGAGACCCTCTCAGCTGGTCAAAACCTGGGAAAGCCCTTCCTGGAGGGCCCCTGGAAGCCTTGAGGGCCCTGGACAAGAGGACAGGTTCTGGCCCTGCCACCATTGCTCTTGATTCCCTCAGCTGGTTGCTGCATCACCTTCCCTGCCCCACACTCTGCCAGACCCTGCATGCGCTGAGCCGTCAGGACTCCTGCCCTTGTGACACCCCCCCCAGATGAGCAGGTGCGTGTGCTGGGCCTGCTGCATGAAGAGCTTCACAGCCCAGGCCCTTTGGGAGCATTGAGCAGCCTTGCTCAGACCGAGGTGACCCTGAGTGGTACGATGGGCCAGGCATCGACTCACATCCTCTATCGGAGGCCGAGACAGCGCCCCACCCACCAGACTCAGTGGTTCTCCATCCTTCCTGACTTCAGCTTGGAGCTCCAAGCGGAGCCGCCACTGGAATCCCAGCCCCGCTCAGATCCTCATACTCCCTTGACAGCAGGCTCTACTGCGCCCTGGGCTGGGCCAGGCTACCAGCCACATCTTCTATGAGCCAGATGCTTACGATGACCTGGATCAAGAAGACCCAGACGATGACCTAGATGTTTGATTGTCTAGGAGATTTGACTAGACTGCAGTAGGAGGGGAAGAGGAAGACTACGGGCCCGTAACCATCCTTCAATGTGTGTGTTGGCCTTAGCCCATCTCTGCTCCATCTTTGTTCCCTGTTTCTATGGAGGCCCTGCCGTGTGACCCATGAGCCAGGGAGCAGCTTCCAGTGAGAAGAAAGTGGGCTGGAGGCATAAGAGAAAGTGACAGGATAGGAACACCACCTCCCCCCAAGCCTAATAAAATATTTTATTTTGTATTAAAAGCAAAAGTTCTAAAAAAAAAAGAACACAGAATTGGGAATTACCTGACTTGCAAAGAAAGTGTTTACCCAGTCATTAGAACTGCTCACTTTCTCAACATCTGGGAATGCACTACTAAGACTTAAGTGATTATTATACCACTTGCTCTTGCATTTAGAGGGTGCCTGGTCTATGGAGTTAAGATGAAGGGTAAAAATGACAATTCCATAAAAATAAAGATATGATCAAAGACCCGTGTATTGATGACTGGTGAATAAAGAGATAAATGATTCTGAACTATTATATATAGGTTTGTTAGCAATTTAATCTTATATATGGATATGCATTTTACTTCTGAATATTTTTTTTGCTATAAATTCTGTAAACTACCTGCTCTAGATATTTTTTCCACTTTTTTCAATGAAATATACTTCAATATATTAAGCAAAAGAAGACTTGAGTAGTCAAACAAAATTTATCATCTCTCTGGGGCTTCCCAGGGGGCTCAGACGGTAAAGAATCTACCTGCAATTCAGGAGATGACCTAGGTTCCACCCCTGGGTCAGAAGGATCCCCTGGAGAAGGGAATGACTACCCACTCCATTATTCTTGCCTGAAAAATCCCATGGACAGAGGAGCCTGATGGGCTACAGTCCATAGGATCAGAGAGTTGGACATGACTGAGCAACTAAGCACATATAATTCCAAGTTGTATTGAAACATTGCATTCCAATTATGTTTATGAACATTCCACTGTTTCCCCATCTATTTCCCATGAAGTGATGGGACCGCATGCCATGATCTTCTTTTTCTGAATGGTGAGCTTTAAGCCAACTTTTCCACTCTCCTCTTTCACTTTCATCAAGAGGCTTTTTAGTTCCTCTTCACTTTCTGCCATAAGGGTGGTGTCATCTGCATATCTGAGGTTATTGATATTTCTCCCAGCAATCTTGATTCCAGCTTGTGCTTCTTCCAGCCCAGCATTTCTCATGATGTACTCTGCATAGAAGTTAAATAAGCAGGGTGACAATATACAGCCTTGACATACTCCTTTTCCTATTTGGAACCAGTCTGTTGTTCCATGTCCAGTTCTACCTGTTGCTTCCTGACCTGCATACAGGATTCTCAAGAGGCAGGTCAGGTGGTCTGGTATTCCCATCTCTTTCAGAATTTTCCACAGTGTATTGTGATCCACACAGTCAAAGGCTTTGGCATAGTCAATAAAGCAGAAATAGATGTTTTTCTGGAACTCTCTTGCTTTTTCCATGATCCAGCAGATGTTGGCAAGTTGATCTCTGGTTCCTCTGCCTTTTCTAAAACCAGCTTGAACATCTGGAACTTCAAGTATTGCTGAAGCCTGGCTTGGAGAATTTTGAGCATTACTTTACTAGCATGTGAGATGAGTGTAATTGTGCGGTAGCTTGAGCATTCTTTGGCATTGCCTTTCTTTGGGATTGGAATGAAAACTGAACTTTCCCATCACTTCATGGGAAATAGCTGGAGAAACAGTGGAAACAGTGTCAGACTTTATTTTGGGGAACTCCAAAATCACTGCAGATGGTGATTGCAGCCATGAAATCAAAAGACGCTTACTCCTTGGAAGAAAAGTTATGACCAACCTAGATAGCATATTCAAAAGCAGAGACATTACTTTGCCAAAAAAGGTCCATCTAGTCAAGGCTATAGTTTTCCAGTGGTCATGTATGGATGTGAGAGTTGGACTGTGAAGAAAGCTGAGCACCGAAGAATTGATGCCTTTGAACTGTGGTTTTGGAGAAGACTCTTGAGAGTCCCCTGGACTGCAAGGAGATCCAACCAGTCCATCCTAAAGGAGATCAGTCCTGGGTGTTCTTTGGAAGGAATGATGCTAAAGCTGAAACTCCATTACTTTGGCCACTTCATTTGAAGAGTTGACTAACTGGAAAAGACTCTGATGCTGGGAGGGATTGGGGGCAGGAGGAGAAGGGGACAACAGAGGATGAGATGGCAGGATGGCATCACCAACTCAATGGACGTGAGTTTGAGTGAACTCCGGGAGTTGGTGATGGACAGGGAGGCCTGGCGTGCTGTGATTCATGGGGTCACAACGAGTCAGACACGACTGAGCGACTGAACTGAACCGAACCGAAACATTGATTTGATAGAATTGGAATAGTATATCAACATCTAAGAAAGAAGAGTTACTCCCAATACAGTGTAGCTGTTTTGTCAAACTCAGGCTTTACTATCTTTCATGTATCAGTGCTGTTATGTGCTTGATTTGCAGCAGAATCCACTACATGTTTCCCTAAAGTTAATCTAAGTTTAATATTAGATGGTGAAAAAAGAAAACAAGTATAGTATGTGCTGTTAGGCTATGTAGATGGGGTCAGGAGGGAGAAAGATACTTTTCCGTGGGGAGAAAAAAAACAGTGCACAGGCTCATTGTCAGGGAATCGTCTTTAGGAAGGTGTCGCAGTGAAAAAGGGAAATGAACTGAATTTTCTTAAAAGCACGTATCCTTTCACGGGAAGAACACCGACTGAAACCGCCCATCCTGGTCAGGCACCATAGTAACCGTTCGCATGAGTTGTTTTAGGACAAAAGACCCTGGTAAAGAACATGGAGCTAACAAGCCACCACCCACCAGAAGAGATCAGGAAAGGTCAAAAAATCCTCCTTGCTGCCATCCATCTTGGCTGAGCAATGCGTGCACCACCAGGAAGGGCTCTGAGTCAGAACGACTGGTCAGAGACAACCCATAAACTAATCCCATCACCATAAAATCCGAGACTGAGGCAGAGTTGTTCTCCTGGGTTCCCTTACCCTGCTGCTCTCCACCCACGCACTCCTTCCCAATAAAATCTGTCCCTTTGTCAGCCCTAAGTGTCTCCTCGGATAATTCATTTCCGAGTGTTAGATAAAGCCCATTTTCAGGCCCTGGAAGGGGTCCCCCTTCCTGCAACATACCTACCTCTTCTTAGTGTGTTATACCCCTTAGGACACTCCTCAGGACTCCAGTGGGAAACTTTGAGGTGTTTTTCAGCCATGATTTCTTTGGGTACTTTTCCAGTCTCTCTTTCTAGGACTCCAAGGACTTAAATGTTAGAACTCTCTATTATAATCCAACAGGTCTTTCTAGCTCTTTTTTTTCTTTTTCCTCAGTTCAGATTGGGTACTTTATATTGTTCTTTTAATGCACTGATTATTTGCTCCATCACATCCATGCTGCTGTGGAGTCCTTCCACTGAGCTTCTTATTTTGGTAATTGTATTTTTCAGTTCTCAAATTTCCTTTTAGTGACAACCTAGAGCAAATGGACAACTTTCTAGAAACATACAGCCCACCAAAACTGAATCAAGAAGAAACAGGTGATTTGAACAGACCAGTCCCTAGAGGTGAAAGTGCATCTGTAATAATAATAATAATTTTTTTTTAACTCCTAACAAAAGTCCAGACCAGGTGGTTGCACAGGCCAATTCTACCAAACAAACAAAAAAGAACTTACCCCAATTCTTCTCAAACTTTTCCAAAAGACTGAAGAGGAGGGAATACTCTCAAAGACAGTCTGTGAAGCCACCATCAATCTGATACCAAAACTAGAACAAAGATACCACCAAAAAAAAAAAAAAGAAAATTATAGGCTAATATCTTTAGTGAATATAGATGTAAAAATTCTCAACAAAATGTTAGCAAATCAAATCCAACAATTCACAAAAAAATCATATACTATGAACAAGTGGAATTCATCCCAAATTCACAAGGGTGGTTCAACATTTGGAAATCAATGTCACACACCACATTAACAAAAGTCAAAGCCCACATGATCATCTCAATAGATGCAGAAAAAGCATTTGACTAAATTCATGATTTAAAAAAAATAAAAAAACCCTCTTACCAAAGTGGGACTAGGGGAACATATCTCAACATAATAAAAACTATTTATGACAAACCCACAACCGGCATATTACTCAGCTATGAAAAGCTAAAACCCTTCCTGCTAAAATCTGAAACGAGACTAGAATGTCCACTCTCACCACTTCTATTCAACATGGTATTTGCCGGGAGCCAGCACACGAGATCCCACCCATGACAAGGTCATGAGGAAAAGACCTGACAAGTGAGGCAGATCAGGACTCCAGAGATTTCGAAAAGCTGCCCCAGCGCTCACCTTAAAGATGATATCTATCTTTCTGATGCTTACTCTACTAGTTCAGTTCAGTTCAGTTCAGTTCAGTTCAGTCGCCGACTCGACTGCTCCCTAATTTCTGTGACGCAGGCAGAAGGCCTTCCCTGATCTCTTTCCAAACAAAATCAACGGAAAACTTTAATCAATATGTCCCCCGGACGGTGGCATCCTATAAGATTATCCAGGATGAGAACAGTATTTCGATCTAAACCCCTTTTCGCTAGCATTTTAGTTTGCTTGACAAATGTGTTTATGCTCTTGGTATTAATGCACATGACTGTTCACACCACCTTAACAATAAACAGCATAAAGAACCTGAACACACAAAAGGCCCTAATAGACACAGAGCCCTTCGGCGGGCGAGGAAGCCCTATTCAGTTCAGTTCAGTTCAGCTCAGTTGCTCAGTCGTGTCCGACTCTTTGCAACCCTGCGAATCACAGCACGCCAGGCCTCCCTGTTCATCACCAACTCCCGGAGTTCACTCAGACTCACATCCATCGAGTCCATGATACCATCCAGCCATCTCATCCTCGGTCGTCCCCTTCTCCTGCTGCCCCCAGTCCCTCCCAGCATCAGGGTTTTTTCCAATGAGTCAACTCTTTGCATGAGGTGGCCAAAGTGCTGGAGTTTCAGCTTTAGCATCATTCCTTCCAAAGAAATCCCGGGGCTGATCTCCTTCAGAATGGACTGGTTGGATCTCCTTGCAGTCCAAGGGACTCTCAAGAGTCCTCTCCAACACCACAGTTCAAAAGCATCAATTCTTCGGCGCTCAGCCTTCTTCACAGTCCAACTCTCACATCCATACATGACCACTGGAAAAACCATAGCCTTGACTAGACGGACCTTAGTCAGCAAAGTAATGTCTCTGCTTTTGAATATGCTATCTAGGTTGGTCATAACTTTTCTTCCAAGGAGTAAGCGTCTTTTAATTTCATGGCTGCAGTCACCATCTGCAGTGATTTTGGAGCCCCAAAAAATAAAGTCTGACACTGTTTCCACTGTTTCCCCATCTATTTCCCATGAAGTGATGGGACCACATGCCATGATCTTCGTTTTCTGAATGTTGAGCTTTAAGCCAACTTTTTCACTCTCCTCTTTCACTTTCATCAAGAGGCTCTTTAGCTCCTCTTCACTTTCTGCCATAAGGGTGGTGTCATCTGCATATCTGAGGTTATTGATATTTCTCCCAGCCATCTTGATTCCAGCTTGTGCTTCTTCCAGCCCAGCGTTTCTCATGATGTACTCTGCATAGAAGTTAAATAAGCAGGGTGACAATATACAGCCTTGACGTACTCCTTTTCCTATTTGGAACCAGTCTGTTCTTCCATGTCCAGTTCTAACCATTGCTTCCTGACCTGCATACAGGTTTCTCAAGAGGCAGGTCAGGTGGTCTGTTATTCCCATCTCCCTCAGAATTTTCCACAGTGTATTGTGATCCACACAGTCAAAGGCTTTGGCATAGTCAAGAAAGCAGAAATAGATGTTTTTCTGGAACTCTCTTGCTTTTTCCATGATCCAGCAGATGTTGGCAATTTGATCTCTGGTTCCTCTGCCTTTTCTAAAACCACCTTGAACATGTGGAAGTTCACGGTTCACGTATTGCTGAAGCCTGGCTTGGAGAATTTTGAGCATTACTTTACTAGCATGTGAGATGAGTGCAATTGTGTGGTAGCTTGAGCATTCTTTGGCATTGCCTTTCTTTGGGATTGGAATGAAGCCCTATTAGAGAACATAAAAAATATTATTCTATAAAGTTGTTACTGTATCAATGCTTGCTTGCTGTGTTTTTGCTCTTAATGTGCTGACATTGTACAATGAAAACAATTGTTAATATAGTTAGGAATTTAGAAGATAAGAGTTTAGCCCTAGTGTGAAAACAATAAGACAATTGTTAATTTTAGAGTACAAATTTAGCTGGTGACTTCTGCAAAAGAACTGATCTTTCTGTTACATTTCTATTATGTTGCAACCTGCGGTACCTTTACCCTATGAGACTGCAACCGTGTTTTGTTAAGCTCAAGGCAAATGGAAAATAAAGAATAGATTATGGAAAACAGGTTTTACATTCACCCAGCCTGCAGGAAAAGGTCAAAAATGTCAATAGGCCCCAAGCCCAGAAGATAATGCACAAAAGACTTTCATAAACAAAGAAGTATGCAGAAAACATTCTAAGGTCAAACTGATTTAATGTTAAACTAACTTTTGCTTGGTCATCCTTAATGTGCAAACTCAGGGTATAAAAACTCCCTGAGGGAATAAAGTGACAGACCCTGCTTTAAACCTGAGCCTGGTCTCACTGTGCCATCTCTCTCGCCGACGCCATCCATCCTGAGGGTATCCCTGGATCCTGCTGAGGCTGGACCCCAGCAGGTATTAGAAGTCGTTGGCACAACAATCAGAGAAGAAAAAGCAAGAAAAGTATCCAAATTGGAAGAGAAGTAAAATTGTCACTATATGCAGTTGACATGATACTATATATAGAAAACTCTAAGAACTCCACACAAAACCTACTATATATAATAAACGAATCCAGCAAAGTAGGAGGATACAAGATTAACATTCAAAAAATTGGTTGCATTTCTTTACAGTAACAGTGAAATATCAGAAAGGGAATGTTAAAAATTAATACCTTTTAAAAATAACACCAAAACACAGAAACCCCAGCAGTAAACCTGACCAAGGAGGTGAAAGATTTATGTGCTGAGAGCTATAAAACAGTAAAGAAAATTAAAGACGATTCTGTCACGCGAGTGTATGTTCCTCGGTTCTCTGTCTCGTTACAACAAAGATTTGGAGCAATGGACATTAGAGCCCTCAGCGCGTCACAGCTCTCAGGTCTTGAACAAACCGTGTTACAGCTCTTAGGCAAATCAGTGTTACAGCTCTATTTTATTTAGAAGATAGCAGGAGAATCTCCTCCTTTTATATGTTTTTGCCTCCACCTGGGCCTGCTCTATGCAAATTGGGCTTAGCCAGGAGTAATGTTTGTTCTACCTGAAGTCTTCACTCTGGTCCTTGGACCTTCCTTTGGCCTTCCTTGTTTTTTAGCCACCGCCATTTTGGACTCCTTTTCCCTATTCTACCTACCTAACAATTCCAAGAAATTGAACGATATCCCATGCTCTTGAATTGGAAGAATTAACATTGTTAAAATGGCACTACTGCCCAAAGCAATCTACAGAGTTAATATGATCCCTAACAAAATATCTATGACAATTTTCACAGAACTAGAACAAATAATCCAAATACTTATATGAAACCATAAAAGACCCAGAATTGCCAAATTACCCCCAATCCTGGTGTAGCAGGGGAGAAAATGAAGCAGGAGGCATAACTCTCTCAGACATCAGAAAATACTGCAAAGCTAAGGTAATCAAAACAGTGTAGTATTGGTACAAAAACAGACATACAGATCAACAGAACAGGACAGAGAACACAGAAATAAACCCACATATCTATGGTCAATTACTCTCGACAAAGGAGACAAGAATATAAAATGGGAAAAAGTCTTTTCAGCAATGGTGCTAGAAGAGTTGGACAGCTGCATGTAAATTGGTGAAGTTAGAATACACCCTCACACCATGCACAAAAATAAACTCAAAATGGCTTAAAGACTTGAACCCAAGACATGATACCATAAAACTCCTAGAAGAGAGCACAGGCAAAACATTCTCTGACATAAATCATTCCAATGTTTTCTTAGGGTTAGTCTCCAAAGGCAATAGAAATAAAAACAAAAGTAAATAGATGTGACGTAATCAAACTTACAAGCTTTTGCACAGCAAAGGAAAACAAAAAGACAGTCTCCAGAATGGGAGAAAATATTTGCAAATGATGCATCAGACAAGGGCTTAATCACCAAAATATATCAATACAAACAGCTCACACAAGTTAACAACAACAACAAAAAAAAACAATGCCATTGAAAAATGGGGAGACACTCTTAACAGAATTTCTCCAAAGGAGACATATAGATGGCCAGTAGACATATGAAAAGATGTTCAACATCACTAATCATTAGAGAAATGCAAATCAAAACTACAATGAGGTACTGTTAGCAGGAGAGTCTAGAGACCCTTCCTCCTGTGGGCCTTGGTTCTTAGTAAGGATGCAAAAGAAGAATCTAAGGTCTCACCCATTGCAAGAAAGTTTGTTAACAGTAAGGAAAGAAAGAAGAGGTTGTAAAGTTGGACACGACTGAGCAACGTGAGAACACACAAAGAAAGGACAACGAGAACCTCTCAAGAGGGAAGCGCCTAGAGAGAGGTGGGCCATGCCAGAAGACGCAAATGGCCTTAGGGGGCTGAGAGACAGAGTTTTTAAGGCACGGTCATTTGCATAATCCAGAGGGGTCATTGACTGACAGCTACAGGTTATATTAATATAACAAGATGGTCTACTGTACCTATCCTTCCCATGCTGCTGCTGCTGCTAAGTTGCTTCAGTCGTGTCCGACTCTGTGCGGCCCCATAGACGGCAGCCCACCAGGCTCCCCCGTCCCTGGGATTCTCCAGGCAAGAACACTGGAGTGGGTTGCCATTTTCTTCTCCAATGCATGAAAGTGAAAAGCGAAAGTGAAGTCACTCAGTCGAGTCCAACTCTTAGCGACCCCATGGACTGCAGCCCACCAGGCTCCTCCATCCATGGGATTTTCCTGGCAAGAGTACTGAGTGGGGTGCCATTGCCTTCTCCGGTCCTTCCCATAATTCAGTCTAATCACATGTGTATTCAGGGACTATCCATGAGCAGTTAATGAGTCTAATGGCTGCCCAAGGTTACTTTAGTACAGGATAATGAGAGGGAACCCACTCCAGTATTCTTGTCTGGATAATCCCATGAACAGAGGAGCCTGGTGGGCTATAGTCCATAGGGTCACAAAGAGTCGGACACAACTAAGCAACTAACACACAGTGTGATTTGTGTGCCCATGGGCTAGGATAGGAGAAGTCCAGCCAGTCCGCGGATGGGAGTGTTTTACAGCCCCCTGACTATTTCTGGAGTACTTGTGGGGCTTATTAGGTGTGGAGTTGGTGAATTGTTTGGTGGGATTAGGTGGCTATTACATCCTTAGCTGAAAGGGTTGCCTCTGGTTGCTCTCAGCTAACTCCCTGCCTAATAGTATCCCCCTCATGCTGGTCAGAATGGCCATCATTAAAAAGTCTACAAATTAGCAAATGCTGGACAAGGTGTGGAGAAAAGTGAACCCTCCTACACTATTAGTGGAAAACAGTGTGGAGGTTCCTCAGAAAACTAAAAATAGGTTCTAGTTTTAGATCAATTACGATATGATCCAGAAATCTCATTCCTGGGTGTATATCCAGACAAAACTTGAATTCAAAAATACCCATGCAGCCTTAAGTTCACGCTAGCTAAGACGTGGAAATATCCCAAATGTCCATCAACAGAGGAAGAGATAAAGAGGCTGTGTCCTCTATATAGTAGAGTATTACTCAGTCATAAAAAAGAATGAAATATTGCCATTTGTGGCAACATGGGTGGATCTAGAGATCATCATACCAAGCGAAGTAAGTCAGAAAGAGAAAGACAAACATCGTATGATATCACTTACCTGTGGAAACTAAAACATGACATAGGACTTCCCTGGTAGTCTGGTGGTAAGAATCTGCCTGCCAATGCAGGGGGCACGGATTTGATCCCTAGTCTGGGAAGATTCCCCATGCCACAGGGCAACGAAGCCCAGGGGCCGCAGTTTCTGAGCCTGCCCTCTAGAGCCTGTGCTCTGCAACAAGAGAGCTCACCACAGTGAGAAGCCAGCGTTTCACAACTAGAGAGTGGCCCCTATTCACTGCAGCTAGAAAAAGTCCACTCTCAGCAGTAAAGATCCAGTCCAGCCGAAGTTAATTAATGAAAAAATTAAAATATAACAAACTCACAGAACATAGACTTGTGGTTGCCAAGGGGGGAGGGCGCTGGGGAAGGGAAGAACTGGGAGTCTGGGATCAGCAGATGAAAACTATCACATACAGAATGGAAAAACCACAAGGTCTTACTGTATAGGAGGTCCTCCAGGGAACTATATTCAATATCCTGGGATAAACCACAGCAGAAAAGAATATTTTAAAATAATGTCTATATATGTATAACTGAGTCACTTTGCTGTACAGCAGAGATTGGCACAATATTGTAAATCAATTATACTTCAATAAGAAATTTTTAAAAAGAAACAAAAATAAACACAAGAAAATTTCCTTTTGGTTTTTCTTTGCATCTTCTATTCCTTTGCTGGGACTTTCTATTTCCTTGCTGAGTCTTTCTATCCTTTCATTCATTTCAAATGTGATAATCCTGTCTGCTTTAAAATGCTTGTCAGATAATTCTAACATCTCCCTTATCTCAGTGTCAGCATTTATTAATTGTCTTTTTTCAGTCTGATGTCTTACTGGTTCTGGGTATGAAATTGAAGAAGTTGGAATCTGAACATTTTCACATTATGGTCGGACATTCCAGATCTTATCCTGCTGGCTTTCTCTGATTCTGCTCTGGTGGGGAGGGGAGATACTGACAGTTGGGGACTGAAGTCCGAGTTCCTTACTTGGGCTCTGTTAATACCCAAAGGCGGGAGTGGCAAGGCAGCCTCATTGCTGCTCCCAATGGTGGGACTTCCTTATATAAGGCCCTGTCCTGGCTGACAAGTATAAATGGATTTAGGCAAGCTCATTTGTCTCTGGCTCCTAATTTATTTTTATATGAGTTGGGAAATTTGAAAAACAAGCTGCATTCTGATACACCCCACGTATAGAGGTGGATCCCTGTTGTAGCACCTACCGGATTTAAACTTAGAAACTGAAGCTGAAAATAAGGAGCATGAAAAATAGCTTTGGCTTCTCTGGGTTTTTCTCACTCCTAAGAACTATTTCCAGTCCATTTCTTCTCCTATATTTTCCTGTCCTCCCTCAGCTTTGTCATGCCCTTTGTATCTTCCCTCCTCCTTGACTTGTGGGCTTTGTTATAGTTCCCTGCCTGCTATGATCCTGTTTGAGTTTTGGAAATCAGTTGCTGCGCCTTTTAGCCTTATTCCTTCAGGAGATTAGCCCTGAAGAAGAGAAAAGACACTTTTGTTGCAATTATGCAACAAAATTGCCTGCCACACAGATCTGGTAATGAGACTACCTGCTTACAGCTCTTTCCAGATTCACAACACCGGCAGTGAATTGGTAGCTTGTCAGGGGCTTCCCTGGTGGCTCAGTGGTAAAGAATTCACCTGCCAACGCCTGCCAGTGCAGGAGATACAGGTTTAATCCCTGGGTTGGGAAGATCCTCTGGAGAAGGAAATAGCAACCCACTCCGGTATTATTGCCTGCAAAGTCCCAGGGACAGAGGAGCCAGGAGGGCTAAACAATAGCAGCAGTAGTCAGGATCCCACCTTCTGATCCAGACTTACCCAAATCCCCTTATACTTTATTCTCCAACAATCCCCCTATGACTGTGTGTCTTGTTGTGTGTTTAGTCGCTCAGTTGTGCCCAGCTCTTTTCGACCCCATAGACTGTAGCATGCCAGGCTCCTCTGTCCGTGGAGATTCTCCAGGTGAGAATACTGGAGTGGGTTGCTTGCCCTCCTCCAGGGGATCTTCCCGACCCAGGGATCAAACCCAGGTCTCCCGCATTGCAGGCAGATTCTTTACCATCTGAGCCACCAGGGAAGCCCAGACTGTAGCTCCCTGAATATGCTGTGGCCTCTGAGGCCTTACATACAGTAAAAGTATAATTTATCTTAAACTTGGAAAAAGGAAAAATGCTGTTTGCCTCCCTGACATCATGGCAGAGTAGTTTCAATAGGCCCACATGGCTCTCACAGGGTACTCTCAAATCCGACTTTATGCTCCTATTTGGCCAACCACCCAGTATGGCCTGATCCCCAGTCTCATGGAGTCCACAGATTAGTGAGGAAAAGAAAATTAAAATAAATAACTGCACAAATGATTATTTTAAAACAATTATGATGAGTATCAGAAGGTAGTCATTCAGTCCAGTCACTCAGTCGTGTCTGATTCTTTGCAACCCCATGGACTGCAGTACACCAGGCCTCCCTGTACATTACCAACTCCCAGAGCGTACTCAAACTCACTTCCGTTGAGTCGGTGATGCCATCCAACTAAAAATAAAGTCTGTCACTATTTCCATTATTTGATTGCAGGGACAAATATCAATAACCTCAGATATGCAGATGACACCATCCATATGGCAGAAAGCAAAGAAGCACTAAAGAGCCTCTTCATGAAAGTGAAAGAGGAGAGTGACAAATTTGGCTTAAAACAACATTCAGAAAACTAAGATCATGGCATCCAGTTCCATAACTTCATGGCAAATAGATGGGGAAACAACGGAAACAGTGACAGACTTTATTTTCCTGGGCTTCAAAATCACTGTAGATGGTGACTGCAGCCATGAAATTAAAAGATGCTTGCTCCCTGGAAGAAAAGTTATGACCAACCTAGACAGCATATTGAAAAGCAGAGACATTACTTTGCCAGCAAAGGTCCATCTAGTCAAAGCTATGGTCTTTCCAGTGGTCATGTATGGATGTGAGAGTTGGACCATAAAGAAAGGTGAGCACCAAAGAATTGATGCTTTTGAACTGTGGTGTTGGAGAATAGAGTCCCTTGGTCTGCAAGGAAATCCAACTAGTCCATCCTAAAGGAAATCAGTCCTGAATATTCATTGGAAGGACTGATACTGAAGCTGAAACTCCA
This sequence comes from Oryx dammah, assembly GCF_014754425.2. Taxonomy (NCBI): domain Eukaryota; kingdom Metazoa; phylum Chordata; class Mammalia; order Artiodactyla; family Bovidae; genus Oryx; species Oryx dammah. Next base: position 54,252,522 of record NW_024070192.1, on the reverse strand, counting down.
ATACTTTGGCCACTTGATGCGAAGTACTGACACACTGGAAAAGACCCTGATGCTGGGAAAGATTGAAGGCAGGAGAAAGGGATGACAAAGGATGAGATGGTTGGATGGCATCACTGACTCTATGGACATGAGTTTGAGCAAGCTCCAGGAGTTGGTGATGGACAGGGAAGCCTGGCGTGCTGCAGTCCATGGGGTCACAAAGAGTCGGACAGGACTGAGCAACTGAACTGAACTGATTTAGGAGTAACCTGACCCTCACACAGCCCTGCACAGTTTTGTTTCCTAGATGTAAGAGGACTTATTCAGTATACCCTAAGATAAAAATGACCTACACACACACACTTGCATCCTTTTTTCCCTTCCCCTTCCCAAACCTCTAATTGCCTGTTTGAAATGACTGTTGTCACGTTAACAACACAGAATTAAGCTGATGACAAATTACCAAGAAAAAAAACAAAATAAAAAACATTTACTATTGTATTTTAAAGGATGACGTAAAGCATCAGAGGGGGGGAAATCTCAAATGCTAACAATGTTTAAGTAGTGTCTAAATTTTTTCCAAATTTTCCAGTATGTCTATAATATACATAATTTTAAAGGAAAAATAATTTTAAGAACTGCTGCTGCTAAGTCACTTCAGTCGTGTCCGACTCTGTGCGACCCCATAGATGGCAGCCCACCAGGCTCCTCCATCCCTGGGATTCTCTAGGCAAGAACACTGGAGTGGGTTGCCATTTCCTTCTCCAATGCATGAAAGTGAAAAGTCAAAGTGAAGTCGCTCAGTCGTGTCCGACTCTTAGCGACCCCATGCACTGCAGCCTGCCAGGCTCCTCCGCCCATGGGATTTTCCAGGCAAGAGTACTGGAGTGGGGTGCCATTGCCTTCTCCAATTTTAAGAACAAATCTGTGAAAATGGAAGCCCACAGCTTCCAATGACCATCTGACCATTCTTAATCTGATTTGGGGCGGATGCAGCAGTTTGAAAGGCAAGGTCTTTTGTTGGGGAAGGAAGAGATGGGCGGGGCAGGAAGAACGGTCCTCTGGTTATTTCTCCGTAGCGTCTCAGTCCTGTCGTACAAATCAAATCAAATCAGTGCATTAAGCGCCTCTTCCTTTCTGCTTGTCCCCCAAACGGAAAGATAGGCATAGCGGGGCGAAACGGAACACCCCGGGCGCGGCTGTAGGGATGCCGGTGGGACCGATCTACAGAGGGCGCCCGGCTTGGGGCCAGCCGCTCAGCCCGCCCAAGCTTCTCCCCAAGCACCCGCTAAGCCTCTCTCAAGCCCCGCCCACCCAGGCCCCGCCCCCGCCCTCCCAGCTTTGCTCCACCCACCGGAGTCACGTGGTGAGGCGCCTAGACTAGCCGGTAGCTGATGCAGTCGCGAGGTATTCATCATGGAGCTGGCCCCGCGGAGCTGTCCCGTGCCGCTGCTGCTGCTGCTGCTGCTTTTGGGCCTGAGCACGGGTAGGTTCGGGCAAAAGATGCTTCAGCGCCCGGTGCCTCTTTCTCTCCTCCAGGGATGAGAATCAGTTAGTGGGTTTATGCTTTTTAAACCATATTCCTTTCCGCCTGTTTCTACCTTGTGGCATTATTTCGCTTTTGAAACTCACTTAGTTTTTTTAATTCGGAGTTATTTTTCTGCTTTTTTCTGACTCCGGGTATTCTGATGCTTCCTTTCTTCCCTGCGCGTAGTTAGAAGCAGTTTTGCAACATGTAAGGTTTGGAGAAGCTGATGATCAATGAAGTTTCCACTATCTAAGGGCCACCTCCCTCTTCCTGCCGTGACTGGCGGCAAAATGAGATTATAAAGTTGTTGTTGTTGTTGTTTTCAGCTGAAACGCTCTGTCCAGAAGACTCTAAAAGATAATACCACGAATGGGACACTTTATTGAGAGTAAGACTTTCTCCCCATACCTAATCAAAACAGGCAAGATAATACCTTCCCTCATTGCAGTCCTTTTTGACAAAAACCAATTCGTGTTTAATGTGATGACTTGCAAGTTTGATTTTCAGTCTTTTCTTCAAGCAAAATGACTCCTGATCTGAATCAAGAACTGAGAATTCCAACTGGCCACAGACTTGTCTTGTGATCTGAGGCCAGTTGCTTAACTTCTTTTCCCTTCTATAAAATGGGGATCATGTGACTCCTTTGCCTGTGCCTGGGAACTATCCAACAGGTTGCCCATCAGATTTTAACAGTGGCCACTGGCAGGGAGGCTTCCCTGGTGGCCAGGCGGTAAAGGATCTGCCTGCAGTGCAGGAGATGCGGGTTCGATCCCTGGGTTGAGAAAATCCCCTGGAAAAGGAAATGGCACCCCACTCCAGTATTCTGGCGATGGCACCCCACTCCAGTACTCTTGCCTGGAAAATCCCATGGACGGAGGAGCCTGGAAGGCTGCAGTCCACGAGTTCGCTGAGGGTCCGACTCGACTGAGCAACTTCACTTTCACTTTTCACTTTCATGCATTGGAGAAGGAAATGGCAACCCACTCCAGTGTTCTTGCCTGGAGAATCCCAGGGTTGGGGGAGCCTGTGGGCTGCCATCTATGGGGTCGCACAGAGTCAGACACGACTGGTGACTTAGCAGCAGCAGCCAGTATTCTTGCCTGGGAAATTCCATGGACAGAGGAGCCTGGTGGGCTATAGTCCCAAAAGAGGTGGACCCAACTTAGGGTCTAAACAGCAACAACAAACGCTATCAGGAAAGGGAGGAGTGCCAGAGTTTAAGTTAAAACAGATCAAGCCTTATCTGCCATTTTCAAGGAGACTGTAATTTTGTGTTACTTGCTATGAACTATCTTACAGCCATACCTATAATAAACCTTCCAGCCTTTCTGTTTTGCTTATCAGACCACTTTCTGGTTGCCTTAATCTCCATCCTTATTAAGTTTCGAAACAACATTGTCTCCTCACCTACTCTTTCTTATTTTGGGGACCAGTTTTTGTCCTTTCACTTGCCACAGAAGCATGAAATTCAAAAAAGAGGAAGTAGAGGCAGAAAACTCTGGTAACCAAGGATCATGCTTTCGTTATGGGTTGACATTAGCCTTTTTTACCCACAGAGTGGTATTTGAGAAAAGAAAAGGTATCACAGCTTGGAAGTTGTTACTTTAGCAAAGGTGACATAGTTAATGTATTTAACCTACTCTTCTGATACATATTTTGCAAATGCTAAAAAAGTTAACTTTGGTTAACTTTAAATTGGAGGAAAATTGGAGTTGTGGGATTAAAGAATATATGTATGGCTTCTATAAATTTTTTGCCAGGTTGCCTCCTCAGAAAATTATGTGTCAGTATGCACTTTTGCCCACAGTGGTGAGGACAGTCTCCTGTCTCGTGCAAATAGAGCTGCTGCCATCTGTCAAATAAGCAAAGATTTTTTAGTAACCTCACTATTGCTTTAATTTTCATATCTTTGACTATTAGTGATTTTTTTCACCTATTTATGACATTCACATTTTGGTTTTCATGAATTATTTTCTTGTGGCATTTATCCATTTAATTATTAAGATCTTACTTTTGTTGTTGTTGTTATGACTGTTATTTATTGAATGCCTAGTAAGTGCTGTTGCTGCTGCTGCTGCTAAGTCGCGTCAGTCGTGTCTGACCCTCAGCGACCCCATGGACTGCAGCCTACCAGGCTCCTCCGCCCATGGGATTCTCCAGGCAAGAGTACTGGAGTGGGTTGCCATTTCCTTGCTAGGCATTGTCAACTATCTTGATTGTTGCAAAAATCTTATATTTTTTAATTGATCTAATGATTAAGGAAGTACCCTTCTTCATATTTATTTCTGATCTTTATTTGTTGTTTTGCTTTTTATTTTCATTGTATAGAAATGTAACAAGTTTCTGTCCTCAACTCTTGCTATGTTGCTGTATAGTCTCTGGGAGTCTGCTTAAATCGTTTCCCCATCCAGAGGTCAAAAAAATATTCAACTCTATTTTCATATTTTTTTCACATCTAAATTTTAAAAATGAAATATTTGATCCACTGGGAATTCATTTGGGTTAATAGTGTTGAGAGAGGATCTATATTTCTTTTTTTTTTTTGCTTCAAGAAAGCTAACAGTTGCCCTGGCATAATATATTGAGTAATTTTGCCCCACTAACTTGTCTATGCCTCTTTAATTGTATACTAAATGAGAAACCAAAATCAATGTGATGCATTTTGAGATTTTTTCTTTTTTCCCCTAAATGTAAATCTCTCTCTCTTTTAAACAATTATGAGCATGTTTCATGCTTTCCTGTTAAAAATCCAAACATTTCAGAGGGTGTAGAGGAACATGTGAAAGCTTTCGGCCCCCTGGGCCTATGTTAAGTTGGGTTTGTTTTTTCATAAGTTGAAAATTTATTCAATCTAAGTTGAATTTTTTTTCTTTATCTCCACAATGTATTAAAGTAAATACATAAACAGAAACCAAATGACTTGCAGCCTAGCCCAGCCATCACTCCTGGGCTTGGCATTTACCTGGACATGGACATTCTTCAGGAAAGCCGTGTTTGTGTTTCAGGAGCTGTCATCAGCCGGCCCACGGAAGACAGCAACGAAGTCTGGGGTTATGTGACTGTCCGGAAGGATGCCCACATGTTCTGGTGGCTTTATTATGCCACCAGCTCCTACAAGAACTTCACAGAACTGCCCTTGATCATGTGGCTTCAGGTAAAAGTAGTTTTACTGCCTGACCTGAGGTTGAGGCCAGGTTTCCCCCACTTACCATCTTGCTCACCTTTGAAGGCTCGCAGCTCAGCAGTGCAGAACGGATGTGGTTCAGCAGCGAGGTAGGGGTCTCCTAGACTTGAGGATTCAGCATCCTTCTGAGGCAGACAAAGGCAGTGTTATTGCCAAGGAAGCCAAATCAGAGAGTGAGAGAGAGGTTCTGGCCTTTTGGTGGGGTCCTTTTCTACTAAGGCCAAACCAGACAGGGGCAGAAACCCTTACCAGATGCTCTTAAAGTCACATTTGACAGTATGCTGATACAAAGTGTTTCTGGAAGGTTCCAAAGCAAAAACTGAGCTACCTTGACCAGCCTTTCATCTCCCTCCCCTCCCAGTCCTTTCCTCGACCTGACTTCCATGCCCTAGAAAATTGATATTTTGAAAGAACTCAGTCTATTGTATCAGTGTTGAGTGTTGGACCCTCTGCTTCTCCTTAACGTGCATTTGCGTTTTAATCTTGAGCTCTGGTGGTAGGATTGAAGACTAGAAACTGGTTGAAAGTTCTTTGAGGGGCAGGCAGAGGATCCTTCCTTCCGTTCCTAAAATGTCTCTCAGAAGTTGGCCCACACCCACCTGGAATCCACAATCCAGGGAGGGGTTGAGGAACGAAGTCTTGCTTCACCTTCTGGAAACTATAGGCTCGTCCTAGCTGGGATGCCGGGTTGCTTACCAGTATGTGGGGGTGCCCTGGTACTCATCCCCATGAGATGTAAATGTCACTTATGTCCCAAAATGTTATTATTCCTAAGCAGCTTCCCAGTTCTCCCAGCTGTGCCAATGGATACAGACTTGTTTTTAATTGATGATTCCTTTACAGTATTGTAAAGGTTTGATTTCTGTCATACCCCATGTGAACTTGCCTTCATTCATGGACCTAACATTCCAGGTTCATATGCAGTATCCTTTCCAGCATCAGACTTTATTTTCACCGGCAGGCACATCCGCAGCTGAGCATCATTTTCCCTTTGGCTCAGTCCCTTCATTCTTTATGGAGCTATTAGTCATTGCTTTCCACTTTTCCCCGGTAGCATATTGGACACCTTCTGACCTGGCAGGATCGTCTTCCAGTGTCATATATTTTTGCCTTTTCATACTCTTCATGAGTTTCTCAGCAAGAATACTGAAATGGTTTGCCATTTCCTCCTCCCATGGACCGCATTTCATCAGAACTCTTCACTGTGAACCACCTGTCTTGGCCCTGCCTGGCATGGCTTATAGCTTCATTGAGTTATACAGGCCCCTTTGCCACGACAAGGCTGTGATCCATGAAGGCGTCATCAAAGATTACATACGACAGTACCTTTGAGCTATTTTGCTTATATTGAAACCCCCTCCAGGTAGGAGAAGTTAACGATTAATGATAGTATGCTGCCCACCAGCATGTAGACCCCAGACCAGTTGGACCGGAGGGTTGATGAGGTTGACTCCTTACCTTACCACCAACCCATAAGAAGAATGTCCATGAGCTGATCACACCCTCTTTGAACAATTTCGGTTAATGTAAAACTTGTCACTGTCTTCCCCAAGTTGGGATGCTTGGTTTTGAAGGCATGAGCCTGCTGTGTCCCCCATTACCTGGTGAAGTGATAAAGCTGCCCTGTTCTACTTCTCCCACAACTCTGTCTCTGAGATGTGATTCAGCACCGGTGCAGAGAGAAGCTGCGCTTTCAGCATCCCTGGTTCACTGGACCAGCTGTGTCCTGTGTATAAGGCTGACCCAGCCATCGCTGAGTCATAAATCGTTTCCAGTGAGTGTGGTCATTGTTGTAATGATGAAGGTTTGACAGACATTTTCTCCGAGTTTATTTTTGGTTCTTTCTTTCTTCCACAGGGTGGTCCAGGTGGTTCCAGCACTGGCTTTGGAAACTTTGAGGAAATCGGGCCACTTGATAGGAATCTCCAACCACGAAAGACCACTTGGGTACAGTGAGGAAGGCCCCAAACTCTCAGTGCCACGTGGCCTTTTGCAGACTGAGCCCCACCTGATCGCATCCCATCCCCAGGTTGAGGGGCCCCACCCCATCCCCACCCTCTTCCTCTGTATGCAGGGGGGCCTTGGGTGCTTGTCCACAGGCCTTCTCTCTACCAGCTGCTTCCATCTCTGAAGGCAGCTTGTCCTACACCGGTCACCTTCCCAACTCCGTCACTCTCCACTCCCCTGTAGAAACCTCCGTCTGCTCTAGCAGACACCTGGACCTTGACATTACCCAGGTGCTAGACCCTCCTACAGTCTCAGACACCAGAGTCCCACCCTCTGGCCACGACCTCCAGTCCTTTCTTTCTTCTCCTCCTCCTCTCTTATCTCGGTGCTTGTCTTCCTCCAGACTTCAGACCCCTTGTCTTCTGCCCTTTGGATGCCTCTCTGGTTCTCTGCCTCTGCACTGTGCCTTCATTCTTGGCTTCACCTCCTCACCTAGCCCCTCTCTGACCAGTCCCCACCCCCCGGCTCCCTTGTTCTTCTCCCTCCAGGCTGGGGTCTGTCCCGCTGTCCCCACGCTTGACCTCTGCCCCCAGGCTGCCAGGTGCTGAGGGGCTCGGCGAGTGGGGGTTTTGCTCTGGGCTCGTGGCCACCCTCTGCTCTGTGCCTCTGCCCCTCCCTCATCTGCTGATGGACCCTTAGGTTATTTCCACCTTTTGGCTGTGATGAGTAATGCAGGCAACATTAACATACAAATACTGGTTGGGTCCCCTAGTTTCAGTTTGGGGGGGAATTTCTGGGTCCTTCTGTAGCTCTGTGTTTAATACCCAAGGTTGTTAATATTTTTCATCCACCCCTCTTTGACTGCCTTTCAGGGGTGCTTTCAAAGGTCTCCCCCACCCCCACCCCATAATCTACATGCCACACGAGTGAAACTCTCCAATGCCAGTCCCTCCTCGGTTTACCGTCTTTCAGGTTCCCAGAAGATCAGATCCAGTTTCTGACACAGAAATTGGCTCCTCCTGCCCCCAGTCACACCTCCCAGCTCCTCTCCAGTGCACTCTTCCTTCAGGCCTTTGCAAGGGCGATTCCTGGGCCTCGACTTCATTCCTTGGGCCACCCAGTCACACCCAGCTCACCATGTTCACCTGAGTCTCACTGCAGGAACACCTCCTCCTGAAGCTCCCCTCAGAGTCCTTTGATTTTCTTGTCTGTCTCCACACTGGTCTTCAAGTGGATTTTACTTTTGACTCAGGGTCTTTGCACAGGCTCTTCCCTCAGCCGGAAACATTCTTACACATGCTTCCAGGTGAAATATCACTTCCACTTGCAGTAGCAGAGTGCCCCCCCTCTGGCTTGTCCCCAAGCCTCCCATGACAAAGAGAGTCACGTGATTGGAGCAGAGAGCTGGAACAGGAAGTGAGGAGATGCTGGCCTTGGTCCTGATGCTGCCATTCCCTATCCAATTTTGTGACCCTGGACAGGTCCTGGGCCTTTTCTGGGCTTTGATTTCCTAAACAGTAAAGGACATGGCTGGACGGTGTTATTCCTAGGGATCCTTCAGGATATAAAATTCTAAACTTCTGTGGGAAAGGTAGTAGAATAAATTCTGTTTTTGTAGTGTTCAACCAAGCCAGCCAATGTGGAAACTGGATTCATCTTAAAGAAAGCATATGTGTGGTCCAGACCTCCTCCTGCTTCGAGCCGTTGCTCAGACTGACAGCGCACGGCTCTCCCTGCGCTAGCACATTACATCCAGGACGTTCGTATTGTGTGAAAGTGACAGCCTGGATGCCTCCGTCCCATGCAGATGTGACTCTTTCCTTCTTGGCTCTCCTTTTCTTTGCTCTACTAGTCTGTGTCCCTAGTCCAGATTTTTTTTAAACCCATTTTAATAGCAGACCATAACCACACTGATATCCTCACATGTGTGGCTTTTGTTGAGCTCACAGATGATCAAAAGATAGTTGGGGACTGGCTGACTGATTGCAACATTTGACTTTCCTGGGGTGGCGTGTAGCTCCAGTCGGCCAGCCTCCTGTTTGTGGATAACCCCGTGGGCGCTGGATTCAGTTACGTGGACCAGGCTGATGCGTACGCCAAAGACCTGGCCACCGTGACGTCAGACATGATGTTTCTCCTGAAGGTCTTCTTTGATAACCACAAAGAATTCCAGGTAAGCGGGGCCTCAGAAATAGCTCGGCGAAGGGCTTGCGGTCATCGCACTGAATCCATCAGGTGTAAACACGCCCAGAGTTACACGCCCAGCTCATTCCAGAGAAAACCTTTTTGTACCCAGGGATCAGGTTGTAGGCTTCTGTCATCTCTAAAGATGGTTTTAACTTGAAAGAATGACCCCACACCCAGTATTCTCCTGAAACATAAAAATCAGATATGGGAGGAAAGATCAACAGAAGCAGATTTGTTTTGCCTGGCCATTACATACAGTAGAAATTTGAAATGGATTCATGTGAATTAAAAGGCATTCAGGAAAAAAAAAAAGGCATTCAGAATATTTAATTCTTTATAAATTCCTTTTCTTCCTAGAGGATTCCATTCTACATTTTCTCAGAGTCTTATGGAGGAAAGATGGCTGCTGGCATTGCTCTAGAACTTCATAAGGTAACAGGGAAGATGATTTTGTTGTTTGGTTCCAGACAGAAACTGATTATGTTACTTGTACTCGCCTGATAATTAAATATAGTTTGAATAGGACCTTGTACATGGAAAGTAAGAGTAAGTCTGAATACCATAAAAAGTTTCAAAAAGAATAGAGAAGTTGGCACTGTCCAATATTAAACAAGCTATTCAGCTGAGTGAAGCAATTTGGTGCTGGCATAGCAACAGACACAGATAAATGTAGCAGGTTAAAGAGTCTGGAAGCATATTTTATCTGTATGTATGTGTGTGTATGCATGTGACTGTATGTATATGACACATATATGTCATACTTACATAAGATCATATATAAATGATAGGGTGGTATTTCATATCACTGAGGGAAAGACAGAAGGTTCAGCAAATGGTTTGGAGACAAATGGCTATTACTTTGGAAGTTAGTAAAGTTGGATTCCTGCCTTGCATAAAACATCAGTGTTTTGTTTTGACTGGGGGTCTCTGTTGCCGCACCTGGGCTTTCTCTAGATGCGGTGAGCAGACGTTACTCTTGGTTGCAGCGCACAGGCTTCTCGTGGTGTTGGCTTCCCCTGTTGTGGAGCACGGGCTGAGGGTGTATGGCCTTCAGTAGTTCCGGCTCATGAGCTGCAGGGCTCAGGAGTTGTGGTTCATGGGCTTAGTTGCCCCGAGGCATGCGGAATCTTCCCCAGCCAGGGATGGAACCCATGGCCCCTGCATTGGCAGGGGGAGTCTTAACCACTGGACCACAAGAGAGGTCCAGAACAGCAGTTCTGTGAGTAAATATTTTACAGTGAACTTGTATGACCTTTTTTTTCATTGAAGTATAATTGACGTTCAATATTATATGTTCCCTATGTACAGTATAGTAGTGGTAGGGTTAGTCGCTCAGTCGTGTCCGACTCCTTGTGATCCCACAGACTGTAGCCCCCCAGGCTCCTCTGTCCATGGCATTCTCCAGGCAGGAAAACTGAAGTGGATTGCCATTCCATTCTCCAGAGGATCTTCCCGATCCAGGGATCAAAGCCAGGTCTCCTGCATTGCAGGCAGATTCTTAACCGTTTGAGCCATAGGGAAGACTCTCATGAACAATATAATGATTTACAATTTGTAAAGGTTATATTCTGTATATTCCCTGTGTCCCTTCTAAAGAAGACAAGGGCTACACCAGACCCCGCACAAATCCTGCCAACACCCTTGGGAGAACTTCACAATTCCTATTCATTTTGCAGATGGTGGGCGGCAGGACAGTTACCCTTGTCCTCTAGTGGATGTCTGAGGTCTTTGGGTACCCAGAGCATCCCGGGTGGGCAGAAGCATTCTGTGCTCAGGAAAGGCCGTGTATTAAGGCGTGACTCCCTCCTGTTGAGGAAGGGAGGGAGGCCCCTGGGTCTTCTTGACAAGGATGTTTCTTGGCTTCTCTTTCAGGCTGTTGAGCAAAAGACCATCCAATGCAACTTTGCCGGGGTTGCTCTGGGTGACGCTTGGATCTCTCCCATCAGTAAGTAGGACATTTTCAGATTTCTTTTTTGGCAGGGGGCAGAGGTGGGGGTTGGGAAGGTGTGTTGGTGGGGCTGAGCTGCACGATGTGCAAAGTCTTAGTTCCCTGACCAGGGATCAAACCTGGGCCTCCTGCACTGGGAGCGACTGGGCTACCAGGGACATCCTTCAGTCCACATTGTGAAAAGGACTGCCCTTTGTGTGTCCTTTCTGGATGAACCTCCTAGGACACTGTGACGTTGCAGAAGCCTTGACCCGAGACCTAAGGGATCAGCGGGTATCCTGCCAAGTGTCTCGCTCAGAGTGACAGAACTGGCCTCCTGCGTCCTTCAAGGGTCTCATCTCAGCTGTGTTAACAATACTAAACACTTTATATGTGTTAACTTTGCTGAAGCTTAACGACATCTCCATGGGATGGTTGGTGTTATTATCCCCGGTTTGGAGGTGATGAAACTGAGACTCAGGTTAAGCAGTTTTCCTAAAGTCACGCAGCTAAACCCAGGATGCACGTGAAGGCAGCGAGCACTTAGCCGTCACCATGCGTTCCTCCTTGAGACCAGTAGGTCAGCCTCCTCCTTTGCACGTCCTCTTTGGTCCAGAATCTCCCGAGTTCAGCTCACATGACGCACCTGCCCTTGTGAGTCTGTCTGCTCAGCCTTGAGTCCCTTTGTCCATGTGCACCTTACGTGTTGCTCCTCCACCCCAGAAGTACTCCCTTTTTGGAGGAGAATTGCTGTTCACTTCCATGTGCAATTATTAATTGCTTGCTAGGGAGCAGGTGTTGTGCTCTGTGCTAGGAAAGATACACAGACATGCTTCATGCCTTCAAGAAGTCTGCACAGTTCAATGTGGTAACCGTAGCCACAGTACCAAAATCAGATTGATTATATTCTTTGCAGCCAAAGATGGTGAATCTCTATACAGTCAGCAAAAACAAGACCAGGAGCTGACTGGGGCTCAGATCATGAACTCCTTATTGCAAAATTCAGACTTAAATTGAAGAAAATAGGCAAAACCACTAGACCATTCAGGTATGACCTAAACCAAATCCCTTATGATGATACAGTAGAAGTGACAAATAGATTCAAGGGATTAGATCTGATGGACAGAGTGCCTGAAGAACTATGGACAGAGGTTCGTGATATTGTACAGGAGGCAGGGATCAAGACCATCGCCAAGAAAAAGAAATGCAAAAAAGGCAAAATGGCTGTCTGCGGAAGCCTTACAAATAGCTGAGAAAAGAAGAGAAGTGAAAGGCAAAGGAGAAAAGGAAAGATACACCCATCTGAATGCAGAGCTCCAGAGAAAGCAAGGAGAGATAAGAAAGCCTTCCTCAGTGATGAGTGCAAAGAAATAGAGGAAAACAATAGAATGGGAAATACTAGAGATCTCTTCAAGAAAACTAGAGATACCAAGAGAACATTTCATGCAAAGATGGGCACAATAAAAGACAGAAATGGTATGGACCTAACAGAACCAGAAGATATTAAGAAGAGGTGGCAAGAATACACAGAACTATACAAAAAAGATCTTCGTGTCCCAGATAATGACGATGGTGTGATCACTCACCTAGAGCCAGACATCCTGGAATGCGAAGTCAAGTAGGCCTTAGGAAGCATCACTACAAACAAAGCTAGTGGAGGTGATGGAATTCCAGTTGAACTATTTCAAATCCTAAAAGATGATGCTGTTAAAGTGCTGCGCTCAATATGCCAACCTATTTGGAAAACTCAGCAGTGGCCACAGGACTGGAAAAGGTCAGTTTTCATTCCAATCCCAAAGAAAGGCAACACCAAAGAATGTTCAGACTACCATACAATTGCACTCATCTCACACACTAGCAAAGTAATGCTCCAACTCTCCAACCCAGGCTTCAGCAGTACATGAACCATAAAATTCGAGATCTACAGGCTGGATTTAGAAAGGGCAGAGGAACCAGAGATCAAATTGCCAGCATCCGTTGGCTCATCAAAAAAAAAACAAGAGAATTCCAGAATAACATCTACTTCTGCTTTATTGACTATGCCAAAGCCTTTGACTGTGTGGATCACAGCAAACCGTGGAAAATTCTTAAAGAGATGGGAATACCAGTCCACCTGACCTGCCTCCTGAGAAATCCATATGCAGATCAAGAAGCAACAGTTAGAACTTGATGTGGAACAACAGACTGGTTCCAAATTGGGAAAGGAGTATGTCAAGGCTGTATATTGTCACCCTGCTTATTATTTAACTTACATGCAGAGTACATCATGCGAAATGCCAGGCTGGATGAAGCACAAGCTGGAATCAAGATTGCCGGGAGAAATATCAGTAACCTTAGATATGCAGATGACACCACCCTTATGGGAGAAACTGAAGAAGAACTAAAGAGCCTCTTGATGAAAGTGAAAGAGGAAAGTGAAAAAGTTGGCTTAAAACTCAACATTCAGAAAATTAAGATCATGGCATCTGGTCCCATCACTTCATGGCAAATAGGGAAACAATGGAAACAGTGACAGACTTTATTTTTTTGGCCTCAAAACTCACTGCAGATGGTGACTGCAGCCATGAAATTAAAAGACGCTTGCTCCTTGGAAGAAAAGCTGTGACCAACCTAGACAGCATATTAAAAAGCAGAGACATTACTTTGCCGTCAAATGTCCATCCAGTCAAAGCTATGGTTTTTCCAATAGTCATGTATGGATGTGAGAGTTGGACTGTAAAGAAAGCTAGGTGCCGAAGAATTGATGCTTTTGAACTGTGGTGTTGGGGAAGACTCTTGAGAGTCCCTTGGACTGCAAGGAGATCCAGCCAGTCCATCCTAAAGGAAATCAGTCCTGAATATTCATTGGAAGGACTGATGCTGAAGCTGAACCTCCAGTACTTTGGCCACCTGATGAGAACTGACTCATTTGAAAAGACCCTGATGCAGGGAATGATTGAAGGCAGGAGGAGAAGGGGACAACAGAGGATGAGATGGTTGGATGGCATCACCAACTTGATGGACATGAGTTTGAGCCAGCTCTGGGAGTTGGTGATGGACAGGGAGGCCTGGCGTGCTGCAGTCCATGGGCTCGCAAAGAGTCAGAGACGACTGAGCAACTGAACTGAACTGAGCCACATATGATGTTGAAATTTATATTAATTAAAATACAATAACAATCACAATCTTTTGTCTGCACTGCTAACATTTCAAAGTATTCAGTAGCCACAGGTGGTGTGGACTTGTTGTGGACCACACAGATACAGAACGTTTCTGTCACTACAGAAAGTTCTGTTGGCCATCATAGGTACACATCCAGGATCAAACTACGGCTTCTAAGTCAGGTTTGTCCTGCCACCCTGCTTTAGTAAGTAAGCTTTTTGCTGGGACACTAGCGTGCCCATTCATTTGTAGAATACAGGTCATCTGTTTGGAGCCTGCAATAACAGAGTTGAGTAGTTGCAACAGAGACAGCTGACCTGCAAAGCCAAACACATTTACTGTTTGTCCCTTTACAGAAATGGTTTACCAATCCCTGGTCTAGATAAAGCAGGAAGTGGAATGCCTTGGAGGACTGCAGTTGATTCTTTATAAGAAACTGAGGCCCAGGCTTGATGGTTTAGCTGGAGAGGAGAATGACAGCTAGTTTCTGAAGGACCTGGTGCGTCTGCATTTCTCAGGGTGTGTCCTAAAGAATACCAGCCCAGTGAAGTGCTATGCAAAGGGTTCCATGGTCAAATAAGTTTCGGAAGTGTAAGAAAAATGACAGAAAACAAAAGAAAACCACATAAGCAAAAAAAAAAAAAAGTTCTGCTTGCTACCTCCTTGGCAATTCTATCAATGGACTAGCCTTACTTAGACACGGTAACTGTGAACTTGTCCAATCCAAGCCCACTGTTCTCTGTGAAGTTAGGTGTTGTCTTACTCACATTTATCTCATAAAACTCGTTATTGGCTTTACTTCAGTTCTCACACCTTTAAATTCTCAGTGTATTTTTGGAATTGAAATGAATTGATTGGCAGTATAGCCCCAGAAACTTAATGCAATCAGTATTCATCTTTAATTAGTTCCCTGGCAGAAGCCTGTGTCCTCAAACCGGAGGAGCGGGCAGAGTGCAGAGCAGAGCAGAGGGCGGGGAAATACCTTAAACCATCACAGTCTAGTGGAGAAGGAAATGGCAACCCACTCCAGTGTTCTTGCCTGGAGAATCCCAGGGACGGGGGAGCCTGGTGGGCTGCCGTCTATGGGGTCGCACAGAGTCGGACACGACTGAAGCAACTTAGCATCACAGTCTAGAAGCATGCGGATAATCGCCGCTGCTGCACACGCACGGCCTGTCTGTGGAGCCATCCCTGGCGCTGACTCACTGGCTGGGCCGGTATCAGGCCAGATTAATGTGGCCCTTTAGCCCTGACTCAACAGAAAGGTTCCACACCCTCACCCCACCTCCCAGCCACCAAGACATGAGCCCTGGTGGGTTAAGGAGCCTTCAGACCCAAAGCCACTGTGTTTCTTGCTTCTGTCTCTCTCTGCTTTGGGAGGAAAGCTAGTTAGGTATTTTGAGGGGAGGACAATCACAGAAAACTCACTCTGTCCCTACATGGTGTCCCTTAGATTCGGTGCTCTCCTGGGGACCTTTCCTGTACAGTGTGGTAAGTAGACGAGCCCAGACTCTCACCCCGACAGCCTAGCTGGCTTCCTCTGGGTCTGTCTGCAGGAGGAACCAGGCTAGTTGGGTTTGTCTGTGCGGCTGACACTGCCCCTTATGGACCTATCTAATAATCAAGTTGAAAACCCTAAGCAACAGCCAGCCTTGGGGACAAATTTAAAGAAACATCAACATAGTTACCGCATTGCTCCAGGTACTAGACATGCACGTTTTAAAATATGCCCAGATTTTTATTATAGACATTTCCAGATATGCAGGAAGGTTGAACAATCATGGTGAATACCCAGATACCCATCACCTAGACTCATTTTCTGGTATTCATCAGTAAACACAGCGCTTGTCATGCTGTGCTTTTCTATGGACGTCCCCCTTGCTCCTGCCGCCCACTCTTTCTGTTACCCATCCCTACCCCGAGCGATGCCGGAGTTCTGTCTCTTGCAAAGTCAGGGTGTTCTTGTTTGCATTCCAGTCTCTTCTAGATGACCAAGGCCTGGCAGAGGTGTCTCGGGCTGCAGAGGAAGTCCTGGATGCCCTGAACAAGGGACTGTACCAAAAGGCCACCAGGCTCTGGGGGAAAACAGAAATGGTCATTCAACAGGTAAGAGGGGATGCGTTCAGGCCAGCCTACTTGGCTTTTCCCTGGAGATGAAGGGACCTTGGTTGGTGTTGTCAGGGCTGGGGTCTATCTGGAGACTGCCGACAAGTCTGGAAATGAAGTCAAGCTAAACAATATATCTGACCAGTCTGAGCAGTGACAAGGTCAGAAAGCCACCCAGCCTGCAAGACTTGCCTGTCCCTCAGCTGAAAGTATGGATTCTCTATAAAGAATATGTCCCTCCAAGGTGAGTGAGTGGGTCCTTGCCAGCCAACATCCTGGCCGCAGTGAGCCAGGAGGGAAGAATCCACTGGTTGAGGACTTGAGTGTGTAGGACCCTCTGCAGATTCTTCCTGGAAATTAACACACAGGTTCTTGGTTTTCTCCTGTGGCATTGGAGCCATCCTTGGATGAGCTACCCCCAGGAGAATAAATGTACAAAATTAAAGCTGTCCTTGGACAAGATGGGGAGCCAGGTACCTTACTGTTTTGCAACTCTGGTAATGGATAAACAAAGAAAACAAATAACCCAATTCATTTCTTGTGTATTTCAGAACACAGATGAGGTGAACTTCTATAACATCTTAACTAAGAACTCTTCTGTGCCTGCAGTGGCGTCAAGTCTAGGATTCACCCAGATACACCTCGGTGAGTGGACCTTGACCTTGTGAGACCATATCTCAGCCTCCCTGCCTTTACCAATTTTTTGAAAAGTTTCATTGACATATAGTTTACCTACCATAACATTCACCCATGTTGTATAATTCACTGGGTTTTAGTGTATTTGGAACATTTCATCACCACAGGCCTGTTTTAGAACATTTCCATCCCCCTAGAAAGATCCCACATGTCTGTCTGCAGTCAATTTCTTTTCCCACTTCCAGCCTCAGGCAACCACTAACCTGCTTTCTCTCTCTCTAGATTTGCCTTTTCAGGACATTTCACATAGATGGAATCATGCATGAGGTAGTCTTGCACTTACACGGTGTTTCTGAAATTTGGAAACCAGCTTCTACACATTGAATTACAGAGTTAAGCCTCCTAAAGGCTGGATTGAGTTGTCTTCACTGCAGGTGCTGAATGCCTGATATCCTCCCTTTATACAGAAGCTGCCAGAGGCCTCTAGGTTCCACTCAGCTGATTTCCTTAGGCCGTGCTGGAGAACCTTACTGGCCCCAAAGGACATAAAATGCACCAGTCAAAGCCAATAAAGCCTCTCCACTTGGAACACGTTCCTGACTTTCCCCCCATCTGGGGGGAATCAGGGGACCGCTTTTCATTTTCCAGATGCAAGCCTCCCTCTCACAGCATCCCTGCAGCTTAGAAAAGAGGGAGGGCCTCTTGGTCTTGTTTCCAGTCCTTTGACTCACCGTGTACCAGTCTGTTTTAGTTCATCTTTTCCAACGCCACGTGAGACGTCTACAAGAAGATCCCTTAAGTCAGCTCATGAATGGTCCCATCCGGAAGAAGCTCAGAATTATTCCTGACGTTTGCACCTGGGGAGGTAACTTGTGTGACTTAATGAAGAGTTGTTTGTAGAGCTGGGGGTGAAAGAGGTGACAGTTCAAAGCCTTGATTTGTAGAATGGGTGTTAGTGGTGGTGATGGTGTGTTTAGTTGCAGGTAGAACATTATTACTGTTCACATTTGATAGATGGGCAGACATACAGAGACAGTGAGTGGCATGCCAAAACTGGTTCAGAATAAAGGATAGGTAAGGGAAGTGGGCGGGGAAAGAAATGAAGCGGTTGGTTCTAAGGTGATCACTGTTGAAGCCAGGAGTGGGTCCATGAGAATCATCGTCACCCTCTCCTCGTGACTTTTATATCAGTGTGAACTTATCTGTAATAAAAACTTGAGATTTTAAAAAGCCATGCCCAAGGCCATGGTTTGTTGTGAGTGTACGGGGGAAAAAAAAATCATTTTTCGACAGGGTTTGAGCAGGTCGGCCTCTGCAGGCATCCTGATGGGGATGATGAGGGCTGGCATCTGTTGCCTCCTGGTCTGAAGGTCATAGGGGGACATAAGAGGGTCCTCAGGGAGAAATAAGCTAGCGTAAGTTCCTGCTCAATCTTACTGGGAAGCCATGAGCAAGCAGGACTCCCATGCTCCTGGAGGGGGATCCCGCCAAGCTTAGGAGGGTTTTATTCATGTCCAAGAGCCCCCAGAGCTATGCTCCATGGGGTGGAACCTTGACAGCTGCAGAGAGACTAGGACTGGGCCAGCCTCCCAACCCTCAGAGAGGTCAGCAGAACACTCATCCTAGACCACCCGTCACCCGCTGGAGTTTTTTAGAAATGAAGGGAAAGTTTGCTCAAATAAAAGAATGCGGTTTCAGAGCAGAGGGGTGCAGACAGCCGTGGGGGGCTGTGGCGCTGAGGAAGAGCAGATGTGAGTACCCCGGGGAGGCCAGGTGCAGGCCAGGCTCACGAGAACACACCTTGTCAGCTCAGCCGCCTCCTCTTACCCTCATGGCTGTGTCGTCTGGCCCCAGCTTCTCGTCACAGGGACTTTTGCAGATGACAACTGCTAAGAGCGAACTCCCCCGGCTCTGGGTGTGCCTGTGTAGGGTCTGGAAAGGAGACTCTCCTTTCTGGGCACCCTCAGTGTCCTGAGCCCAGGCTGTAGTCTGCCAGGTGTGTGTAGCTCGCCATCGGTTGTGTTGCCCAGGGCATGTTTCCCAGCCTCTCTGAGCCTCATGTTCCTTGCACAGAGCTGATGAAGGAAGGAGGCTGTGGGATGTTGCTGACACAGGACATACTTAGCACAGTGACTGGCAGATAAAATTTAGTGGTGGCTGTTGCCCTTGTTTTCCAACGTGGTCAGGGATCCAACAAGAATGCTGTGCAGACCGCCTCCCCTGTTGCCCAGGGCTGGTCATCCATGCGGCTGTACCAGGGACAAGCTCCAGCTAGGGCCGGTTTGTTGATGATTTCACTTAGCCCTCCTTGTTCAGAACTTAACACCTGGCCCTGGGCGAAAACAAAAATCAGAACCCTTAGCCTTGGTGTTACTCAGTAAAGGAGGAAAACTAACACTAACTCCAAAGCCGTGGTGTTGGAGAAGACTCTTGAGAGTCCCTTGGACTGTAAGGAGATCCAAGCAGTCCATCCTAAAGGAGATCAGTCCTATTTCCTTGGGCATTGGCCTTCTCTCGGTTTCCAACCCTCATGACAAATGACATCTGCTCTCGTCATAAGCACCCAAGTGAGCAGAGCATGTGCGCTCTTGGTGCTGGCCTTCTGCACGGCCAGCCTGGGTCATGCATTTCTGGGCCAGCGGGTTCTGTTGGGGAAGCAGCTGTGTGTTCAGTCTTCCTCACGTGGTGGTGCGTGGCAGTCACTCTTGGGGTCCTGGAGGCTCTGGACTGAAGAGTGTCTCTTGTTCAGGCAGGTTCCAAGCTGCTCTCTCTTTCTCCTTCCCCTTGTACAGGCCAGGCCTCCTTCGTCTTCCTGAACATGGAGGGGGACTTCATGAAGCCGGTCGTCAGCATTGTGGACAAACTGCTGGATGCTGGGGTCAACGTGACCGTGTATAATGGACAGCTCGACCTCATCGTGGACACCATGGGTAGGAACCGGTCCGAGGGGAGCGAGGAGGCGGTGTCGTGGATGGAGCTGGCCCCTTGCTGTGGGGTGGGGCGTGACATTGATGTGGCAGGAGGAAGGCCATTTTCCGTTACCTGCATCCACCTCTGACCTTGGCTCTTTGAAGAGGGCAGGGCTGCCTGAGGTTGTGACCCCCTCAGAGAAGTCCAGCCGGTCCTTCTTTTGAGGTCTTCAGTCAGTAAGTTCAGTCGCTCAGTTGTGTCCCACTCTGCGACCCTATGGACTGCAGCACGCCAGGCCTCCCTGTCCATCACCAACTCCCAGAGCTGAATCAAACTCATGTCCATTGAGTCGGTGATGCCATCCAACCGTCTCATCCTCTGTCGTCCCCTTCTCCTCCTGCCTTCAATCTTTCCCAGCAACAGGGTCTTTTCCAATGAGTCAGTTCTTCTCATCAGGTGGCCAAAGTATAGGAGTTTCAGCTTCAGCATCAGTCCTTCCAGTGAATATTCAGGACTGATTTCCTTTAGGATGGACTGGCTGGATCTCCTTGCAGTCCAAGGGATTCTCAAGAGTCTTGTCAAACACCACAGTTCAAAAGCATCAATTCTTTGGTGCTCAGCTTTCTTTATGGTCCAACTCTCACATCCATTCGTGACCACTGGAAAAACCATAACTTGAACCAGATGGACTTTAGACGGCAAAGTAATGTCTCTGCTTTTGAATATGCTGTCTAGGTTGGTCATAGCTTTTCTTCCAAGGAGTAAGTGTCTTTTAATTCATGGCTGCAGTCACCATCTGCAGTGATTTTGGAGCCCCCCAAAATAAAGTCTGACACTGTTTCCACTGTTTCCCCATCTGTTTGCTATGAAGTGATGGGACCAGATGCCATGATCTTCGTTTTCTGAGTGTTGAGTTTTTCTGAATGTTGACCTTTAGAGGTATGATTAAAGAAAAGGATAATTCCCACCCCCACCTCAGAATTTAGAAAGAAGACGTTTCCTTGACCATTGGGCAGAGACACCAGTTAGCCAAGGGAAAACCTCTCTTTTTGTGTCCAAGACAAGGCAACACTGGAAGGGGAAGGCTGCTGACCCTGTAAAGCTGAGGACCCAGGGCACGTGGTCTTGGTGGGGTCACTGCCGCACTCTCTGCCACCCTGCGCCCACCTCCTGGTTTCAGGAGGGCCAGGGAGAGGCTCAGACAGATTGAGGCATGTGGTCTGGCGAGTGTGAGCAGCATTGAATGTTTCTGCGACTTGTGAGCCGAGATCACTGAGGACATTTCGAAACGGTTCTGCATGTCTCCCATGAACCCCCGACATGGTCCGCCATCTCCCTACCTGGGGCTGATCTGTCCTCCTGGCAGCCCTGTCTGCCTCCAGAGGTCCCTGGCTCCTTCCTTCCGAGTAGGGGAGCCACGGGAGGGTCATGGGCAAAAAGCACAGCTGTTAGGTTTGTCCTGGGCAGCCTGGCTGTGGCTGGGGCACCCAGTGCTACAAATGCAGAGTCTCAGGTCCCGCCCGATGTACTACATTGGCATTTGCATTTTAGAAGGATCCGAGTGCATTTTGTGTGCCTCCCAGCTTTCAAATTGTATGCCAAGTTATAGGACCCAAATTTCGGTTTCTGCTCTTCTCAGCCCTTCATGCTGGGCCATGCTTTGTCCCTCTCACCAGGTCAGGAGTCCTGGATGCGAGAACTGAAATGGAAAGAATTGCCCAAATTCAGTCAGCTGAAGTGGAAGCCCCTGCACAGTGATCCCAAATCTTCAGAAACATCGGCCTTTGTCAAGTCCTACAAGAACCTGGCCTTCTACTGGATTCTCAGAGCTGGACACATGGTGAGAGTCAGCGTCTGTTCCAGATTCTCAGCTCTGGGGGTGGAGGGGGCCACATGTGCTGGTCTCATAGGTGCGTGGGGCTTGGTGTGTTTCAGGGTCTCTAGTGAAGCTCTATTAGTGCTTCACTGAAGTAGTCAATCTGCTGAGAGATTTAATGCTGGGGTCTCTACCCTCTGCTCTTCAGGTTAAACGAGTTGAATGTTGCTTTCCTCTGGACAGTTTGTCCTGAATAGGAGAGAGGGAGGAATTGTCTTTCCCTAATGTTTTTTACTTTTTTTTTTTTTTTAATTTTAACGGCTGTACTGTTTTGTTTTATTTATCTGATTTTTTGACTGTGCTAGGTTTTTCTCTAGTTGCGGTTCACAAGAGAAAAACAGTGGATTCTCTCATGGCAGAGCAGGGGCTCGAGGCACACAGGCTTCAGTCTTTGCAGGTTGTGGGCTCCAGAGCACCAGCTCAGTAGCCTAGGCTACAAGGGCTGAGTTGCCCTGCAGCATGTGGAATCTTCCCAGACCAGGAATCGAAGCTGTGTCCCCTGCTTTGGCAGGAGGATTTTTAACCACTGGAATACCAGGGAAGTCTTCCCTGACGTTTTGAGATATTAGAGCTCTGTCATCTGTAAGGCTGCATGGTGCAGGGTGCATTTCCAGCAGCAGTGCTTCTGGAAATTATGGAAAAGGAGGCACGTTTCCTTCCTGAATGTTGACTCCTCTGGACCCCCTGCAGCCCAGCAGCATGGGAGCTCGGGAAAGTATGTGTCCAGCACGGGGGTCGTTTCACGGAAAGGGTGCTCTCTTGAGGATGGCACCCAGGTGTGGCAGTCCTCCCAGGGTGTTGTCAGAAAGCTGGACCCTTCCCGGAGCAGGGTCTCAGAGCCAGCCCTGACCCCAGCCCCAGGCAAGGAACTGGGAGCACTAACACGATCCTCCTTGCTTCCAGGTTCCTTCCGACCAACCGGAAACGGCCCTGAAAATGATGAGGCTGGTGACTCACCAAGAATAGGATGGCCTGGGCTGGCTGCAGGTGAACTGCTTGGCCTCAGGGCACGGGAGCCCCTGTGAGGAGTCTGGTGCTGTAGGAACCACCCTTCTCCCCTCAAGTCTGACTCCAAGGAGAAGCTGACTTGGGCTGATTGTGAAAGTTCCCATCAGCTTTGGCAGAGAACAGAATCATTGCCTCTGTAGCAACTTGCAAATCACTTCTGCTTGTGAAAACTTAAAAAAAAAAAATGGATTTGTTTTAATCAAAATGAAGAGGTGAAATAGCTTAACGTTTTCTTATTATAGAAGCAAATTGTGTGACTTACAGAGAAAACTGGAAGTGCAAACAAAGAACCAAATAAATCTCTATATGCTCCTTTCCCAGGGAAAAGCACTGTTACCAGTTAAGTGTTCTTCCTACAACCCTTTTTTTGCTATATACACATACGTATTTTTTTATAAAAACACAATCGTTGCTGTGTTATGTCATGGCCTACTTTGTTCACACATCAGTATGTCCTAAACCCCTTTTCATGTCAATAAATTGTTCACCTATAACATTTTACTGTGTGCTGAGCATTCAGTTTTATAGGTGTACCGTAATTTACCTACTAAATGCTCAGTTGTTTCCCATAAGCAGTTTTTGGGGCTGCTAAGTCGCTTCAATCGTGTCCAACTCTGTGCGACCCCATAGACGGCAGCCTGCCAGGCTCCCCCGTCCCTGGGATTCTCTAGGCAAGAACACTGGAGTAGGTTGCCATTTCCTTCTCCAATGCATGAAAGTGAAAAGTCAAAGTGAAGTCGCTCAGTCGTGTCCAACTCTTCGCGACCCCATGGACTACAGCCCACCAGGCTCCTCCGTCCGTGGGATTTTCCAGGCAAGAGTACTGGAGTGGGGTACCATTGCCTTCTCCTAGTTTGTTGCTTTTATAAACGGTGAATAGTTACATTTTTACACACATCCTTATCATTTTATTACAAAAATTCCCTGGAAGTATACTGGTTAGGTCAAAGAATTGTAACATTTTTAAAATGCTGAGTTCGGGACTTTTAATTCATGGCTTATGGTCTGCAAAGGCTTTGATAATAGCCTTGAAACAAATACCACTTCTGATAGTTGTGGAGCTGAGGTTTTGAAAACCCAACCCAGAGTCTTATCCTGCTGAGTGTGGGGAAGGAGTTATAATGGGTTACGCCTACGTGACCAGCCCCTTCTGACCTGATGCTAAAACAGGCTTCCTTGGGCGGTGCTCCACACTTTCCCCCGTGAGTTGGTTTGCTGCTGGGAAGAGAGCAACTCCTGTGTGCTGTGTGTCTACTCCTGTGTGGACCAGGAAGAGCTGAGAGTCTTGTGCTGGGTCCCCCTAGACTCCACCAATGAATGGCAGTCTCTGTTGCTTCTGCTGAGTATCTTTTGCTGGGAAAAAAATTTAACTATGAGTGTAGCTAGTTACTGAGTCTTAGGAGCCCTTGAGACATTGAAGTGGACAAGTTGAATTCCCAGCCACACAGGGTCTTTTTTGTTAGAAGTTAGGGTATGCTGGGGAAAGGAATGTAAGTTTGAGCATTAGAATATGTCCTATGTGCAGCAGAGTCCAATGAAGCTGGGACTGCAAAGCTTTTTTGCCACTGAGGTTAGTCTCTTGCCCTGATAATCCTATAACCAATTCCCAGACTTGCCTAAGGCCTCTGTTGCTGCTACAGTATATCCTCTCAAGCTGTGCCCATGCCTTCATGGGGATTTTCTGCCAGTGGACTCAGGAAGAAGAGACTCAGGTTGGTTTTCAGATGGTTCTGCGTGATTGCCGTGCATCTCCTGAAAGTGAGCAGCTTTGGCACTGAAGCTCCTCTCTGGCACACCCCAGATGGTGCTGAAGGGGAGTCCTCCCAGTGGGCAGGACTTGGGGCAGCTCACCTGTTGGTTTATTTTGCCTGCAAGGAGAAGTGGCTGGAAGGAAGGGTCTGCACCAAATCATGGTTTGGTTAGACAGTGGAACTGGGAGGAGCACCGGAAAAATGGAAAGGTCTGAAGAAGAGCTGTGAGGATAGAGCCTTCTGAATGGCAGAGCAGGAAGACATTTCAGTTCCGTAGAATGCTCGTCACAGGGCAGAGGAAGGGCTTAATAATCGAGTGGTTGGGATGACCCATTTGGTAGACATCAGACAGTGCCTCTCTCCCCAGCAACTCCTGTGAGCTCGTGAATGAAGTGGTCCTGGCTATGATGGTGCCTATGTATGGGCTCAGTACCAGGAGCGTGTGTCCATCAAGACTGACCTGGCTGCACGTACTGCTGAGTGCCCAATCTGCCAGCAGCAGAGGCGGCACCCAACCCCTAACGTAGCACCATTGTGGCAAGGACTCAGCCAGCCACCTAGCATCAGGTTGAACCACGTTCATTATGGAAGAGGCAGCGAGCCCCTCCTACGGGAACTGCCACTTGTTCTGGACATAGATTTCACTGCCCACAAAGCTTCTGCCAAAACTGCCGTCTGTGGCTTTCCAGAATGCCTCATCCGCCATCGTGGAATTCACAGCAAATGAAATACAGCCGTGGGTTCTTGCGCTTGGAATTCACTGGTCTGTCCTTATTCCCCATCATCTTGAAGCAACCCCTTTGACAGATGATTGACTGGATGGCTTTTTGAAGATTCAGTTATATTGCCGCGTAGGTGGTGACACCGGGCAGGACTGGGGCAGTGTCCACCAGTTTGTGGTGAGTGTTCTAAATCAGCATTAGTTTCTCCCATACCCTGGATTCCGAAGTTCAGGAATCAAGCAACAAATACGAACGTCAGTCTTCTCAGGGTTAACGGTCCAACAAAGTTTTGCTTCCCATCTCGGCAGCTTTAGCATCTGCTGGTCTAGAGCTCTTCATTACAAAGGGGAAAACGCTTTCACTGGGAGACGCAGTGAAGACTGCATTAAATTGGAGCTTGAAGCTGCCATCTGGCATCTTTGGGCACTGAATCAATAGACAAAGTACTGGCCGGGGTGATTGACCGGATTAGTAAGGGGAAAATGGGTTGCTGCTACACAGTGGGGGTGAGCAGGGATGCTGCAGGAGACCCTTTGGGGTGCCTCAGTATGCCCGTATCCTCTGATTAAGACCAATGGAAAAGGGATAAACAATAAGATCCTACTGTACAGCACAGAGAACTTGGTATCCTATGATAAACAGTCGTGGAAAAAAAATTTTAAGAATATATATATATAACTGAATCTATATAGAAATATAACTGAATCACTTTTCTGTACAGCAGAAATTAATATGACATTGTAAGTCAACTAAACATCAATTTTAAAACTAAAAGATAAATGGAAAACTACAACACCCCAGTTTAGACAGTGAATGTCCCAGACTTCACAAAAGGCTGGAGTCATCCCACCAGGCAAGAATCTAACAACTGAGGTGCTTGCTGAAGGCAAAAAAAAAACGAAATGAATAGTAGATCATAGTAGTTGTATATACTAGCAGGTGGCCTTGTGACCAGCTCTGGAATGAGGCCTCTAATAGTTATAAGTATTTTTTCCTTACTTTGATGTGAATATATTTTAATAAATATTAACCAAAATGGTTTTATCTCCTCTCTCATCATTGAATCTGACGTAACTCATAATCACTTTATATGTAAGTATTTTAAGTTACAGGATGTCAAAACAGGAGTGTGAATCAGCTAGGGAAAGAATGAACATTATTCAAAGGCAAAAAAGGGGCCCTGACCCTGATGCTCTCCTGGGAATGGTGTTAGAATGGTTTTGGTTGTAAAAGGGATGGTGTGTCATGGTAAACAGAAGCATGGCGTGGTTTTTGTCTCTATTTGAGAGTAAATGTGGTTTCAGGCAATGTGTGGGTACCAAGTTAAAAAGGAGTCGACCGTAGTCTTTGTAATGTTCCAACTTACTTCGGCCAAACTGTTTTCCAGAATTAAATTTCCTCTGTGTTTCTGATTAGAATGGCCCCCAAGACTGGAGATTCCATAACATTTGTAGGATGGAAATTGATTTTTCCCTACTTATGTGAGCTGCTGTTTCACCTTATTAACTCTTGTCTTCTCATCTGATTCTTAATTTCTTGTTTCATGAACTCCATGTTTGCTTTAGTTTCTTCGAGTGGGAGCAAAGCATTTAGAATTGCCTAGTGCAAACCTTCCAAGGACTGTTCCTCGTCTATTTCATCTGTCTTTTGTCTATTGTGTTAATTTCCTCCATTTTAGTCGAGATTGGTTATGGGTATTTTTCATGCTTGCTTGTCTATGCATATGAATGCGGGTACCCTTTGAATGAGGGTAGTTATAGAGTAATCTCATTCCCCATCCTGTTTGTTTGGTTAACTTCTAGATTGTTCCGTTAGTTTTTATTCTGGAAGATTGGATGTCATGGGTCCATATACCTAAGGGAGGTAGATGCTGGGATCTTGAGCAATAAGAACAGATCTTCCTCAACTTTTGATGGCGTTACAATCTGACAAATCCATCACACATTATAAAATAATAAGCTGAAACTGCATTTAATATACCTGACTTACCTACCTTATCTAGCGTAGCCCCAGCCTATCTTGAACAAGCTGAGAACACTTACATTAGCCTGCAGTTGGGCGAAATCATCTAACAATACAATAGAGCTATTGTATAATAAAAGTACAGACTGCCTCGGGCGATTTGTTGGCTACTGTACTGAAAGTGAAAACCAGAATGGTTGTCGGGGTCTCACGATCATGTGGCTGACCGGGAGCTGTGGCTGCTGCCTCTGTCCAGCACCCCAAGAGAGCGTTGCACCAGGTATCACTACCCAGGGAAAGAGCACAGTTCAGCACAGGATGGGACTTCCCTGGTGCAGTGGATAGGAATCCCCCTGTCAGTGCAGGGGACATGGGTTCGACCCCTGGTCCAGGAAGATTTTACCTGCCACGGAGCAAGTAAAGCCCATATTCTGCAACTGCTGGGCCTACACTCAACTACTGGAGCCTGCACACTCTCGGGCATAGAGCCACAACTACAGAGCCCATGAGAAAGGGTAGCTCCTGCTCACCGCACTAGAGAAAGCCTGCGCGCAGCAACAGAGACTCAGTGCAACTGAAAACAAGTCAATAAATAAGTAAATAATTTAAAAAAGAAAGCAAAATCTGATGTATGGTTTCTACTGAATGCAATTTGCTTTGCATCATCATCCGAAAATTAGAAGGCAAGCTGTTGCAAATCGTGGGCTATCTGTATTGGGAACCTTCCTTGGGGCCCTATTCACTAATGGCAGAGGTGCCTAGATTTTCCTGTGATCCCCTCCTGTAGGATGAACCAACCACTCTTTGCTTTTTATTTGTTTGGGTTGGTTTTTTTTTTTTTTTTTTTTTTTTTTTTTTTGACCAACCACTTTAGCAAAACGCAAAGTCCAGAGAGACCTAGGTACTCCTTATTTGCTTCATCAGAGCAAGTGAGAGAAAAGAGTCACGGAGAGAAGGTGAGCAAGGTGGAGGTTACCTTCCTTCATAGCCTGATCCCAGAATGTTGCCTTATCACCTGTTCTTAAGAAGCAGGTCAGTAGGTCCTGCCCCTGTGTAGGTGAAGGAAATTACACAAGGATGTAAATACAGGAAGCAGACATCCCTGGCAGCCATTGAGAGACTGTCTACCAGGTGGCTTAACACTCATTTTCTACTGCCTCCCTCTATCTTTTTTCACCTTGGAACTCTTCTTGTCAAGAGAAGGGGCAGAGGAAAAAACTTGGTGATATATAGACTTTCAGGATCTCGTCAAGTCTCACACACCTGAGGTAGAAGAAGGGGCTCCCCCGTGGCCTTAGGTTCAACTCCAAAATCCTTAGTTCAGTTTAGTCGCTCAGTCATGTCCAACTCTTTGCGACCCCATGAATCGCAGCACGCCAGGCCTCCCTGTCCATCACCAACTCCTGGAGTTCACTCAGATTCACGTCCATCAAGTCAGTGATGCCATCCAGCCATCTCATCCTTGGTCGTCCCCTTCTCCTCCTGCCCCCAAATCCCTCCCAGCATCAGAGTCTTTTCCAATGAGTCTACTCTTTGCATAAGGTGGCCAAAGTACTGGAGTTTCAGCTTTAGCGTCATTCCTTCCAAAGAACACCCAGGGCTGATCTCCTTCAGAATGGACTGGTTGGATCTCCTTGCAGTCCAAGGGACTCTGACCTAATAGAATCAGGGGCCTCTTCAGCCTCGTG
Organism: Oryx dammah; assembly: GCF_014754425.2. Taxonomy (NCBI): domain Eukaryota; kingdom Metazoa; phylum Chordata; class Mammalia; order Artiodactyla; family Bovidae; genus Oryx; species Oryx dammah. The sequence continues at coordinate 54,223,970 of NW_024070192.1, read as the reverse complement.
TCTCTCTATCCCATCACTTTTCACTGCAGCCCTATTAGAAGATGTGTGCCTTGGGAGAGCCCTATAAATTTTATCCTGTTCTCACCCAAGTTCTGAAACAACTGAAAACAACACAATAAAGTCAGCAGATAAGAAAACCAAAATAGATTAGGGGACACAGCTGAGTGTTTGAATCAGAATGCACTTGCTAATTGACCTTGAACCAGCCCATCCAAGGGAACCAGCCCATCCAGTGTGTAGGGCAGAGCCGGCCTCTTGCTCATTCTAGTGAAACCATCTGGTGTTGTTTCAGGGGCTCCGAAGAGCTTCAGTACCATGGTCCTTTACGTCTCAGTGCAGAAAAGAATTCAGCAAGAGACAAAGTGATAGATAAGAAGTGATTAATTACAGTAGGAGGCTTGTGAGGCTTACAAGCAGGTGGGCAAGGGGTACTTCCCCAAGAACCTCCTGGGCTATGGTTTTATAATCGATGGAAGAGTGGGGAGGGGGTGAAGAACTTCTTGGTCTTTCTTGAGTAGACGTCATGCTTCCATCATCAGCTCCTCGTCCAGGTTGACCAGGGCAGTTTTCTTGTCCCTGCATGGCCAAGCTAGGCCCACAAATCTTGTTTTTCACATGTGCAGAGAGCATGTCCTAGGGATTATTAACTTGCTGAGCTCTCTGGGCAGGATATGGGTCTCCTGCCACTATTGTTTCATTGTTTGGGGGCACGTCTTGTGCTTCTGTTGCATGGTTTTGTTGCTGAGCAAGCCTCCCTGGTTTTGTGCCCAAGCAAATGTGCTTTCTTGAGTGATCATTAACTAACAGGGGTCTCCCATACTTTTTCTACTCACAGTTCCCTAGTGGGACCTCTAGGGGGATTTAATCACTTAGACTTTGTCCTCTTACTCTGGCTCTATCACTGATAGAGAGGAAAAAAGAAAACCAAATCCCCTAAGCCAGGCTCTAGGGTAAATAGGCTCTACCTGGTCAAGAAATGTAGACCAGCATCTGTGCCCCACTGCGATGAACACCGTGAATCAGCTTTTACCTTCCAGCCCGCCCTCAGGCACCTTCCTGAGTGCAGAGTCAGAAAGCCAGACTGTACTCACAGAAGCCTTTGCACCTAGGGTTCTGGTTGTAAGCAAGGTGGAAATTAGATGCTGGCCCTTATTTATTTATCTGGCAAGCCAGGTTACGGAATCATGAGATTTTTCTGTAGTAGTGTTCCAGCATCCATTTTTCCTTTGTATATGAAGGATCTGTTGGGGTGGCAGCTGCTGCTGCTTCTTTATTTATTTTTTTTTTATTCAACTGCTTCAGGTCTTTAACTGGAGTGCGTGGTATCTTCATTACATCATTCAGGATCTTTCACTGCAGCGTGTGGGCTCAGCAGTTGTGGGGCACGGGCTTCTCGTGCGTGGCTTTAGTTGTGCCTCTCAGTATGTGGGATCCAACCTCCCTGACTAGGAATCGAATTCATGTCCCCTGCATTGCAAGGCAGATTCTTAACCACTGAACCACCAGGGAATTCCCCTGGGGCGACAACTTCTTATCTGACGGCTCCTAGTCCCTGACTTCGGAGAAGGCAATGGCACCCCAATCCAGTATTCTTGCCTGGAAAGTCCCCTGGACGGAGGAGCCTGGTAGGCTGCAGTCCATGGGGTCACTAAGAATCGGACACGACTGAACGACTTCACTTTGACTTTTCCCTTTCATGCATTGGAGAAGGAAATGGCAACCCACTCCAGTGTTCTTGCCTGGAGAATCCCAGGGATGGTGGAGCCTGGTGGGCTGCCATCTATGGGATCACACAGAGTCGGACACAACTGACGACTTAGCAGCAGCAGCAGCAGCCCCTGACATAAACTATGGAGATCTCTGTGAAATCAGTGGATCCAGTGGTAGGAGCTATACTTGTGGACCAGTTCTTCCATGTTCTTAAACTCACCCATGGATGCCCTCTCCTTGAGCCAGCTCTTCCCTCCTTCCAGTCTTTCCAGTCAAGTGGTGGGCAGTGAAACCTGATAAACCCTTCCCTGCCCAAAATATCTACAGTGCTATTTCCTGCACTAAACTTTGAATGATACTGTAGTGTAAGTGCCTGACAATTAGCTTATTTGTTGTATCATAGGGGCCTGACATTAAACGTTTGATTGAGAAAGCACATTGCTAGCTACATGACTACATAAAGAGCCAGACCACCCCACCTGTGGAGTTCCCCCTTTAGAAAGCTCTGGGTGACCTAGATAACTGACTACTTGAGAGATTCTGCTTTTTCCCTTCCTACTCCTGTGTGTCTCATCCCCATTCCTATGTTTTAAATTCGCCAATTAAGATTGAGACTTCCCTGATGGCTCAGATGGTAAAAAAAAATTCTTGCAGGAGACCTGGGTTTGATCCTTGGGTCAGGAAGATCCCCTGGAAAAGGAAATGGCAACCCACTCCAGTATTCTTGCCTGGAAAATTCCATGGACAGAGGAGCCTGGCGGGCTACAGTCCTTGGGGACAAAGAGACGGACACATCTGAGTGACTAACACTTGAACTTTTACTTTTCACTTTCAATAAAGAGTGAACTCATGAAACCCTAGGCACCCCACCTTGACCCCCAGGAAAGGCAGAATCCAGGCTTGTGCTCTCTTTAGCTGTGACCTCAGAGTGTGGCCCCAGACATGCCTGTACCCTCCAGGTCTTGTGAGTAATAACCCTTGTCTTTTCAAATGTCTCTGAGTGTTGCTGTGAGGTGCAATCATGATCAGAACCAAATGAACTGGTCCAGCCACAACAACTGGCTCTAGCAGTGGGAGAGGAGAGTCATCACGAGTAGCAGGCGCCCAGGTGAGTGTCCCTAGGCACTCCTCGCAGATAGATGGCGTCACTGTCAGTAGGCTGAGGCTGACACAAAATAGATACCCATCAGGGGATTCAGCCTTCCTCTTTGCAGAGGATTAAAGTAGGGCAAGACCTCGGAGTCTTCAGAGAAAACGTAAAGCCAGAAACAGGGAAGAGGCCTTTCCCCTCCCCCTGCTCAACACCCAGCACTGAACTTCTCATGTGTCCTTCTTACTGAAAGGCCTCCTGCCCCTTCCCACCCTCTTATTCATCTTTCAGGTCTCAGCGTAAGCATGACCTTCTCTCAGAAGCCTCCCCGGATTCCCCCAGCCTGGGTTAGAAGCCCCCTTACTCACTCTCACCTGACCTCTACCTGCACTCTGCGATCCTCAGGCTCCTGGTGATTACTTCCTGTGGCCCTGGGACAGAGCAGGCCTTCAAGGTGCACCAGTTTGTTGGCCGACTGACCATCCCCCGGCAGGAATGAGGAACGAACACAATGGACCTCCGCCAATTTGTGTGGCCCCTGAGTTTGCTGTTGCAGGCACCTATGTACGTCACTGGCTCTGTCTGGTGTTGACTAAAGAATTATTCACAACCTAAAAGTTGAGAGTTGTGTTTTATTGGGCAGGAATTCTTTAGGACTTCAAGCATGGGAGGCAGCGTCTCAGGTAACCCTGAGAGAGAGAACCGCTCCGAGGAGGTGAGGTGGAGATGGGGGCAGGAGCCAGGTTATGTAGAAGTTTTGTAACAAAGGGCCAGTAGGCTGAATATCAAAAGATTATTGCTAATTAAAGAAAGGATCCTCTATGACCCACCTCCCAGAACATTGGAAATAAAAGCAAAAATAAACAAATGGGACCTAATTAAAATTAAAAGCTTCTGCACAACAAAGGAAACTATAAGCAAGGTGAAAAAAACAGCCTTCTGAATGGGAGAAAATAATAGCAAATGAAGCAACTGACAAAGAACTAATCTCAAAAATATACAAGCAACTCCTGAAGCTCAATTCCAGAAACATAAACAACCCAATCAATAAATGGGCCAAAGAGCTAAATAGACATTTCTCCAAAGAAGACATACAGATGGCTAACAAACACATGAAAAGATGCTCAACATCACTCATTATTAGAGAAATGCAAATCAAAACCACAATGAGGTACCACTTCACACCAGTCAGAATGGCTGTGATCCAAAAGTCTACAAGCAATAAATGCTGGAGAGGGTGTGGAGAAAAGGGAACCCTCCTACACTGTTGGTGGGAATGCAAACTAGTACAGCCACTATGGAGAACAGTGTGGAGATTCCTTAAAAAACTGGAACTAGAACTGCCTTATGACCCAGCAATCCCACTGCTGGGCATACACACTGAGGAAACCAGAATTGAAAGAGACACGTGTACCCCAATGTTCATCGCAGCACTGTTTATAATAGCCAGGACATGGAAACAACCTAGATGTCCATCAGCAGACGATTGGATAAGAAAGCAGTGGTACATATACACAATGGAGTATTACTCAGCCGTTAAAAACAATACATTTGAATCAGTTCTAATGAGGTGGATGAAACTGGAGCCAATTATACAGAGTGAAGTAAGCCAGAAAGAAAAATACCAATACAGTATACTAACGCACGTATATGGAATTTAGAAAGATGGTAACGATAACCCTGTATGCGAGACAGCAAAAGAGACACAGATGTATAGAACAGTCTTTTGGACTCTGTGGGAGAGGGAGAGGGTGGGATGAATTGGGAGAATGGCATTGAAACATGTATACTATCACGTAAGAAATGAATCACCAGTCCAGGTTCGATGCAGGATACTGGATGCTTGGGGCTGGTGCACTGAGACGACCCAGAGGGATGGTACGGGGAGGGAGGAGGGAGGGGGGTTCAGGATGGGGAACACGTATACACCCGTGGTGGATTCACGTTGATGTATGGCAAAACCAATACAATATTGTAATTAACCTCCAATTAAAATAAATTTATATTTTTTAAAAAAAGAAAGAAAACCCAAGCTATGTATAGGGAGACGCAAAAGTACGGACTCACAGAAGCACTCCTGTGCTATGCAGCTCAGCTGTCTGGAGTCAGTGTCTTGCGTCTGCACAGCCTGAGTCTCCTCGGGGCTCACCGTAGGGAGTGACTGCAGGCTGGCGACTGATAGGCGGCAGGAATTCTCTTCATCCCTGAGTCCCCTCAGCGCTCACTGCAGCCAGAGATGAGTTCAACATCCTCTGTCCACTGCTGTGGCAGGGAACAGTCCGTTTCTCTGGAATTTCACCCCTCAGTGACACTCACTTTTGGCCTTGTCTGCACATGAAATTTGCCACGTTCTCTCTCTCTCTAGGCCTTGCTATGTGACCTGTGGGATCTTGGTTCCCGACCGAGGCTCAAACCCGGGCCCTCAGCAGTGAGAGGGCAGAGTCCCCACCCCTGGACCGCCAAGGAGTTTCCCGCCACACTTTCTCATTTCAGAAATGTGTTTTTCTTTTGCGCTGTTCTCTTTCCAGCTTTCTCGGCAGATGAATCAGTTCACTGTAGCAGAAGTCTTGGGAGCAGCACCTTCAGTGACAGTGAGGAGAACTGCGTTTCTCACAAGGAACTGTGACTTAGGGCCATCTGTTGCGAGGTTAGCTGCACTTTATGGAGCCTAAGCTGTAGGGTAGGTAATCAGGCAGATTGTAGGCTGAGTGTCCAATATGAGAAACTTTCTGAATGAGGAATCACCTCTCACTGGTCAGAATGGCCATTATCACAAAGACTGCTGGAGAGAGTGTGGAGAAAAGGCAAGTCTCCTACACCTACACTCTTGGTGGGAACATAAATTTGTATGGCCACTTTGGAGAACAGGATGGAGGTTTCTTTAAAAACTAAAAGCAGAACTCTCAAATGATCCAGCAGGCCCGTTCCTGGGCCTACATCCAGAGAAAATCATAATTTGAAAAGAAACATGCACCCCAATGTTCATTTACAATGGATAAGACATGGGAGCAACCCAAATGTCCATCAGTAGAGGAATGGAGAAAGAATATATGACGCATATATGCAGTGGGATATAAAAAAGGATGAAATAATGCCATTTGGAGCAACATAGGTGGACCTAGGGATTATTATACTAAGTGAAATAAGTCAGAGACAAATATCATGTGATATCACTTATATGTGGAATCTAAAAAGATTATAAAAATGAATTTCTTTACAAAACAGGAACAGACTCACAGACTTCAAAAACAAAACTTATGGTTACCAAAGGGGAAAATTGTGGGCGGGGGGAGGGATAAATTAGGAGTTTGAGATCAACATACACACACTACTATATATAAAATAGATAATCAACAAGGATCTACTACATAGCAAAGGGAACTCTAGTCCATACTCCAGTAATAACCTATTTGGGAAAAGAAATTTAAAAAATGGACATATGTATATGTGTTAATATAACTGAATCACTTCACTATCACCTGACCCTAATATAACATGTAAATCAACTATTTGTAAGAAAAATTAAATTTAAAAAAGAAGTCATCTGTCTTAAAATGAATCTGTCTTCTATTTTAGGCTACTTCAACTACCTGAGCAAGTCTTCCCTGAGTGTGGCCCACACCCACCTTGTCCCCAGATAACTAAGGCTCTCGCGGCTCAGAGACTGACTCCCTTGGGTCACCACTGCCTTCTCTCGTGTTTTCCCCCATCAGACTGGAGACTCTTCTGGGAACAGAACGCATCTCACTCATCTTCGGATCCTGTGGCTTTCCCAGTACCTAAAAGCACATGGCAAACACTAGACAAACCAAATTAAATTTGAGCGTCACACAGCAGCCTGGAACCTACCTAAGAAGTGGAGAAGTGCCTCTTCAGTTTAATGCTTCCATTTTCATTTGGGACTTAGGTGATGTCAGACTTCCCCTCACTGTGCAATCCTTTCACCCGTCTCTTAGATCACTCGATAACCTTAGGGGGACTCTTGGCTGGGACATATTCACTGCATCATTTGTGTTACGTCTATTTGACATTTAGCATGGCCCAACTTGAAACCTAGCTTGGGTTGCATTTTTTTCTGTTATCTCCTTAGAGTCTTGATGAGTTTCTTGATATGCCAAGTCTTATTGGAGATACGTAGGACTGCAGTCCATCAACAGATACTTGGTATTTTTTTAAGTTAAAAATGTTTTCTGATAATTATTTTCTTATCACTGGTTGATCTTGAAACAAGTTTACAAAAAAGTATTTTTGCCCTTCTTGACTCTCCATCTTACAACGATTTACATTTCTTCATACACACTGCTAATAACTAATCATTGCCATGTACGAAACGCTGGGGCAAGTGTTTACATGCCTCATCTCATTTATTCTTCCCATCAACCCCAAGAAATGGGCACCTAAAAACACCACCCTATTTTATTTATGAGGAAATGGGTTTACTGAGATTAAGAATAATCTCTTCCAATTTTGATTCCTATGGAATCTTTCCTCCCCCAGTTTTAAGTTAAAGGTCTGCAGCCTTTAATAATCTCTCTGTACCATGAAACAATTACCACAATGAGTTTGGTGAACATTCATCATCTCATATCGGTTTAAAATGAAAGAAGTAGAAAGAAGCTATATTTGCCTTGTGATGAAAACACTTAGGATTTACTCTCTTAACAACTGCCATGTAAAACATTGTTGGTTAGTCGCCAAGTTGTGTCTGACTCTTTTGCAACCTCGTTGGATGATAGCCTGCCAGGCTCCTCTGTCCATGGGATTTCACAAGCGAGAATACTGGTGGGGGTTACCATTCCCTTCTCCAGGGGATCTTCCTGACTAAGGGATCGAACCGACATCTCGGGTTCTTTACTGCTGAGTCACCAGGGAACCCCCTACAACAGTGTTAATTATACTTACCATGTTGTACATTACATCTCTTGTACTTATTTATTTTATAATTGGTCCAGTTTCCCCGACCCCATCTCCCACCTCTGCTGCTGCCAAGTCGCTTCAATCGTGTCCGACTCTGTGCGACCCCATAGACGGCAGCCCACCAGGTTCCTCCGTCCCTGGGATTCTCCAGGCAAGAACACTGGAGTGGGTTGCCATTTCCTCCCACCTCTGGTAAACACCAATCTGATCTCTATTTCTATGAGATTGTTTGTTCATTGTTGGTGAAGTATAATTATCCTACAACACAATGCTATGTTAGTTCATGTTATACAACATAGTGATTGAAAATTTCTCTGTGTTTCAAAATGATCATCACAATGTGTGGTTACCATCTGTCACCATACACAGATGTTATATAATTATTGATTATATTCCCCACACTATAATTTTCATACCCATGACTCATTTATTTTGCAACTGAAACTATGAGCCTCTTAATCTTCCTCACCTATTTCTCTCCTCTCCCCACCACCTCCCCTGTGGCTACCACCTGTTTATTTCTATATTTATTGTTCTGTTTTGTTGAGTTTGTTCACTTGTTTTGTGTTTTGGAATCCACATATAAGTGGAATCGTGCAGTATTTGCCTTTCTCTGTCTGACTTGTTTCACTTAGCATAATAACCTCTAGGTTTGTCCACGTTGTGGCAAATGGAAAGATTTCATTCCTTTTTATGGCAAAGTAAAATTCCATTGTGTGTGTGTGTGTGTTTGTGTATATATATGTATATATATCATATCTTCTTTATTCATTGATTGATGGACACTCGGGTAGCTTCCATATTTTGACTATTGTAAATAATGGTACAGTAAACATAAGATGCACATATCTTTTCTAATTATTGTTTTCATTTTCTTCAGATAAAGTCCCAGTAGTGAAACGGATGGATCATTTGGTAGTTCAATTTTTTGACTTTTTGAGGCACCTCTATACTATTGTCCATGCGTATTTTTACACAATGTACACGCGTATCAACAGTTTATAAGAGTTGTCTTTGCTCAGGACTTCCCTCACGGGCCAACGGTTAGGAATCCACCTGCCAACGCAGAGGACTCTGGTCCCTAGTCTGAGGACTAAGACCCCACATACCACAGGGCAACGAAGCCCACGTGCGCTAGAGCCTGTGCTCCGAAACAGAACTCGCCGCGACGAGCAATTTGCGCCCCCAACTGGAGAGTAGCTCCTGCTCACTGCAACTAGAGAAAGCACGTGCACGGCAATAAAGAACCTATGTGCCACAATGAAAACCCGATATGGTCAAAAATAAATAAACAAAAATTAATCGACAATAAAAAAAGAGTTCTCATTTCTCCACACCCTCACCCACACTTGGTACTTGTTGTCTTTTTAATAATAACCATTCTGCATTTAAACAAACAAATAGTAGCCATTCTGACAGCTTCAATGTGATATCTCATGGTGGATTTTTTTTTGAAGTATAGTTGATTTACAGTGTTCAAGTGTATAGCATAGTGATATGTGTGTACACATATACACACACATAGACGCACGTATACATTTAATGGTGAAAAGTTGACAGTACTTCAACTTAAATACATGCTTTTTCAGATTCTTTTTCCATACAAGTTATTACAAGACACTGAATATAGTTCCCTATGGTATACAGTAGGTCCTTGTTGCTTATGGTTTTGATTTACATTTTCCTGATGGTTAGTGATGTTGAGCATCTTTTCATATGCCGGTTGGCTATATGTATGTCTTCTTTGGGAAAATATTTAGATTATTTGCTCACTTTTTTTCTTTCACTTACAAAAGGTAGTCTGTGTTTCTTTAGAGTCACAAGCAGTTGACTGAGTCAGTGACTCAAACCACAAAGACACCGTTTCTCCTTCCCTCCATTCTGGGTCCCAGGGTTGGCGGGGGCCCAGCATGGCAGGAGGGTTCACAGGTTCCTCAATTGCAGGCAACGTGACCACGAGAGGTTGACCAGATAGGTCGCCATCAACAGGTCGTTGATGTTGCTGTTGAGCATGGTCTGGAAGTCCTCGGGAACTGTTTTGGGCACTTGGTTAACCAGACTCATCAAGAAGTGGCCCAGGGTACTGTTGGCTGACGCCTTTGCAGACAGCGAGTCCTCCGTGCACCGCAACACAGTGCTGGGGGGCCGCCGACTTGCCGCAGGTCACTGCAGAGGCCGACTGCCCGGTAGGGGCTAAAATAGGTCAGGTCAACTCCACCGCGTCCAGTGTCTAACACGGGTCTTTCACCGTCAGAGGGTGACCATCGCCCCCACGGTCCTCCGGGGAACATGCATTAAAGTGCTGACGAGGCCTGGATGCTGGTGTCCACCGTGAGGTGGATGGGGTTGGGGGCTTCTGGGCTGTAGTACTCACGGATCAGCACTGAGTGCTCCGTGATGTCGTGGGCCGAAGCGTACCAGCCCAGGATGAGCTCCTCTGGAGAGACTTTCCTGTGCCCTTGATACATGTTCTTAGCGAATTCCATGTCAGCAGTCGCTTCGTCTCCTGACTCACTGTGTGGCACTGAAAGGCAATTGGTGACTTCCACTGAGTACGTGTCAACGGGTCCCAGCAAGGTCCAGATAACTCGGGCAGCTCCCTTGTTGCATCGTTCGTAACCGTCCACGATGGAGGCCAAGATGACCACGCAGCCCCTGGGGAAGGGGCCTGGGAGGGCAGGGCCAGACAGCAACTGTTGGCGGGGGGGTCTGCACTGGGGCCGGGGATGAGGCCACAGCGGGGGCTTTGGGTGGGGCGGCAGGAGGCACGCTCGCCGGTACTGCTGGTGTACCATCTTGTCGAGAGGGTATTTGCTCACTTTTTAATTGGGCTGTTTTTTGCATTTTTGCTGTTGAGTTGTATGTATTCTTTGTATATTTAGGATATTAACCCCGTATAGGAAATACTGTTTGCAAAGTTTTTCTCCCCCTTAATAGGTGGTCTCTTCATTTTGCTGACAGTTTCCTTCACTGTGAAAAGCTTTTTAATTTGATGTAGCCCAATTTATATATTTTTGCGTTTTTTCACCTGAGGCGATGTATATTAAAAATATTATTAAGACTCACATAAAAGTGTACTGGTTATGTTTTCTTCTAGGAGTTGTATGGTCTCAGATCTTACGTTTAAGTCTTTAATCCATTTTGAATTTATTTTCGTCTGTGGTGTGAGACATATTCGGCATGTAGCTGTCAAGTTTTTTCAACACCATTTATTGAAGAAGCTGTCTTTTTGCCATAATATATTCTTGCCTCTTTTGTCAGAGATTAATTGCCCATAAAAATGTAGGCTGATTTCTGGATCTATATTCTGTTCATTGATCTATGTGTCTGTTTTTGTAAGAGTATGATACTGTTTTGATCTCTTAACTTTGTAGTATAGTTTGAAATCAGGGCACATGATACCTCCAGCTTTGTTCTCCTTTCTCAAGATTGTTTTGACTATTCAAGATCTTTTGTGTTTCCCTACAAATTATAGAATTATTTGGTCTAGTTCTGTAAAAAATAATCCCATTGGTATTTTGATAAGTATTGCATTGTGTCTGTAGATGGCTTTGGGGAGTATGGTCATTTTAACAATATTAATTCTTCCAGTCCGTGAGCACAGTGTATCTGTCCGTCTGTTTGTGTCATCTTTAATGTCTCTCATCAGCATCTTATAGTTTCCAACTATAGGTCTTTTACCTTCTTAATTAGGTTTACTTCTAGGTATTTTATTATTTTTGATGCAATTTTACTTTTTAAAGATTTCATTTCATCTCTTTATCTGTGTAGGTTTTGGCTGTGCTTGGTCTCTGTTCTGCCTGGGCTTTTCTCTAGTTGTGCTGAGCAGGGGCTGCTCTCTAGTTGAGGTCACGGGTTTCTTATCGCGGTGGCTTCTTTTGTAGTGGATGGAGTATGGGCTCTCAGCTGTGGGGGCTTCAGTAAGCTACAGCATGTGGGCTCAGTAGTTGTGGCTCTAGAGCACAGGCTCAGTACTTAAGGCCTACAAGCTTAGTTGCTCTGAAGCATGTGGGAATCTTCCCAAATCAGGGATTAAACCCCTGCATTGGCAGGCAAATTCTTTACCATTGAGCTACCTGAGAAGCCCTTTTGATGAGATTTTAAATGAGACTATTTTCTTAACTTCTCTTTCTAATAGTTAAATAAACTATTAGTTTTTAGAAGCACAACAGAATTTATGTATATTAATTTTATATCCTGCAAATTTACCAAATTCATTGATGTGTTCTATTAGGTTTTTGATGGCAGCTTTAGAATTTTCTACATATAGTAGAAATGTCATGTCATGTCATCTGCAAACTGTGGCAGTTTTACTTATTCTTTTCCAATTTGGATTCCTTTTCTTTCTTTTTCTTGTCTGAGTTCTGTGACTGGGAGTTCCAACACTATGTTGAATAAAAGTGGAGAGAGGGGACACCTTTGTCTTGTTTCTGATCCTAGAGGAACTTTCAGCTTTTCAACATTTAAATTTTATTTATTTGTTTGGTTTTGGCTGTTCTGGGTCTTCAGTGCTGTGCGTGGGCTTCCTCTGGCTGCAGTGAGTCAAGGCTACTCTCTGATTGCAGTACGCGGGCTTCTCACGGTGGTGGTTTCTCTTGCTGCGGAGCTCTAGGGGGCACAGGCTTCGGTAGCTGTGCTGCATGGGCTTAGTTGCTCCCTGGCATGTGGGATTTTCCTGGACCAGGGATCAAACCTATGTCCCTTGCCTTGGCAGGCGGATTCTTAACCACTGGACCACCAAGGAAGTCCCAGCTTTTCACTGTTCAGTATGGTGTTAAGCTGTAGGCTTGTCATATATCACCTTTATGATCATGAGGTATGTTCCCTCTATATCCCCTTTCTGGAGAGTTTTTAATCATAAATTTAAATCATGAATTTATGAATTTAATTATGAATTAAATTAAACTTAATTTAAATTAATTATGAATCAAATTATGGATTTATCAAAAGCTTTTAAATAAAATGTTTGTGTTTCTATTGAGATGAGTATATGATTTTTGTTCTTCAGTTTGTTAATATGGTATGTCACACTGACTTGTGAATATTGATCCATCCTTACATTCCTGGGGTAAATCCCACTTGATCATTGTCTGTGATCTTTTTGATGTATTGTTGAATTCAATTTGCTAATATTTTGTTGAGGAATTTTTCATCTATGTTCATCAGTGGTATTGGCCTTTAATTTGTGTGTGTGTGATAGCTTTATCTGGTTTTGGTATCAGGGTGATGCTGGCCTTTTTGCTTGGGTTCAGAAACATTGCTTCCTCTGCAATTGTTTGGAATTATTTGAGGAAGATAGATGTTAACTCTTCTCCAAGCATTTGGTAAAATTCATCTATGAAGCCATCTGGTCCTGGACTTTTGTTTGTTGGAAGTTTTACTATTACTGATTCAACTTCATTACTGGTAATTGGTCTGTCCATATTTTCTATTTCTTCTTAATTCAGTCTTGAGAGATTGTACATTTCTAGAAGGTTGTCCATTTCTTCTAGGTTGTCCATTTTATTGTTGTATAATTGTTCATAGTAATTTTGTTAATAATATGATCCTTTATATTTCTGCGGTGTTGGTTTCAACATCTCATTTTTCATTTCTGATTTTATTAATTTGGGCCTTCTCTATTTCTTTCTTGATGAGTCCGGCTAAAGATTTATCAATTTTGTTTATCTTCTCAAAGAACCAGCTCTTGGGCTTCCCTCGTGGCTCAGTGGTAAAGAATCTGCCTGTCAATGCAGGGGACACGGGTTCAGTCCCTAGCCCAGGAAGAGTCCACTTGCCATAGGACAACCAAGCCCATGTGCCACAACTACTGAACCAGAGTTCTAGAACCCTCGAGCCGTAACTTCTGAGCCCGCACGCTGCAACTACTGAAGCACGTGTGCCTAGAGCCTGTGCTCCACGAGAGGAGACACCGCAATGAGAAGCCTCCGCACGGCAGCAAAGAGTAGCCCCCACTCACAGCAACTAGAGAAAGCCTGTGTGCAACGACGAAGACCCGGAGCAGCCACAAGCAAGCAAATCTTAATAAGATAAAAACAGTTGCTAACATACTTTAAAAAAGACTGAAAAAAAAGAACCAACTCTTAGTTTCATTGATCTGTTTTTCCTCTCCATTTCATTTATTTCTGCTCTGATCGTTTTATAGTTCCTTTAGGTGTAAAGTTAGGTTGTTTGTATGAGATCTTTCTTGTTTGCTGAGGTTATCTTGTATCACTATAAACTTTCCCCTTAGAACTGTTTTTTTGTGTGTGTGTTATATAGATTTTGGATTGCTATGTTTTCATTTTCACTTGTCTGTAGGTACTTTTTGATTTCCTCTTTGATTTCTTCATTAATCTATTAGTCACTTGAGCTGATTTTCTCTATCCTTGATGATTGTTATCTGAATACAGTTGTAAAAAATAGTTAACTCTCCAAATACTTTTTCTGGATTCATGGTACAGTTTCTTACCTTCTTCTGGGGTCAAGAAGAGAGAGTTCAAGCTCAGGAACCATATGGAAATTTAGTTTTTTTATGTTTTTAATCATCATGTATTTATATTTTATGCTCTACCTTTTTTTTTTTCATTTAATAGTATTTCAAATGAAACTTTCTAGTTATTGGAACTTCTGGATTGGTGAACACATCAAGGTGCTGGGAGAACCGTGTGTTTAGAGAGGGCATGGAAACTGCCCTCCCTCACCCCATACTGTGCCCTATGCATGTCTTCCCTTTGTATATTCCTGAGTTGTATCCTTTGTAATAAACCAGTAATAGTAAGAATGTTGTTTCCTGAGTGAGTTGGAGGTATTTGTAGGAACTCCCCAATTTGTAGCCAATTTAGATAGAACTGTGGGTACCCTGACCACCCATTTGTGACTAATGTCTGAATTATGGGACTGAACCCTTAAACCTGTGGTTTCTGATGCTAACTCAGGTGGTTAGTGTCAGAATTAAATTGAATTGTAAGACACCTAATTGGTATTAGAGAAACAGAGAATTGGTTGTTGGTGAGGGAAAAAACCCCACACATTTGGTATGAGAAGTATTATGAGTTAAATCAGTTCTTTCATTGTATGAAGAAAATATGATATTTGCTAAAACAGTCTTTGCTCAGTGAAACATGGTTTGGGAAGAGGGAAAAATGAAAGAAGGGGTATGAGGAACCTTTAATCCCTGGTGGTCACATGGTCACCCACCAGTATGGAGCAGCTGCTGTGCTAGGATCAGTTATTGATACTAACAGTAAAAGTTAATAATTCATGGGGAGTTGGTCCACTGGATACATAGGAAATACAAACTAATAAGAAAAAAAGTCAAATACACAGTCTTTTGGTTATTACTACCTGTAAAGACTAAAACGAAATTAAAAGAGTGCTGAATCAGAACTTGATGCCGAACCAAACTCAGATGTCTATCAGTCTGAGCTTCAGCCTCTAGACTCAAAGCTACCCCAAAAGGAAGGATTGATTATGTGGGAAAACAGAGCAACTCTAATACCTCTGGTCACCATGGAGGTGGTCCACATTGGCGGAGGGCAAAATCAAGAAACTATTGAAACAAGAGGGTATAGTATGAAAAATCTGCCTTATTTTGGTGTATCAGCTTCCTGTAGAACCATTAGTGAAATAGATTATGAGAATAATTTAGGGGCACTGTCTTTGGTTTTGACGGTTGCAAAGTGGAAGAGCATTTTTAGGTTGATGTAGGACCCACAGCTCACTATGGAATAATCACAGATGGCTATACAAGATCCAGAAACGTTGTAGGTTATTCCCAAGGAAACACCAGTCTGGTGAATGAAAGCCAACTAAATTGTTTACCCTGAGAAGGGAGGCTATCTGACTCTCCCTATAAATTCCAAATGAACATCACCCATGAGACAGCTGACATGTTCTGATGCAAGCTGTGTGGGACCGACTTTATGATAACTGGGATGTTCACCTGCTGAATACGCCCGTGTTGCTGCTGCTGCTAAGTTGCTTCAGTCGTGTCCGACTCTGTGCGACCCCATAGACGGCAGCCGACTAGGCTCCGCCGTCCCTGGGATTCTCCAGGCAAGAACACTGGAGTGGGTTGCCATGCCCGTGTTAGTACAGAACAATAAGACTGCAGAAAAATGGGTTTATTTGGGAACACCAAAGAACTTCAATTCAGGACATAAAATCCTTGATGAAGCACCAGGTCTTGAGAAAAAGAAAAAAAAATGTTGTTTGTTTGGTTTTGTTTTTAATACAGGAAAAGGGGAGCTGGGAATAGCTGTTGCAGATAGAGTCCATTGGTGGACTTTCCTGGTGGTCCAGTGGTTGAGACTCTGCCTGCCAATGCAGGGGACACAAATTCGATCCCCGCTCCAGGAAGACTCCACTGGGCAAGTGGACCCAAGCCCATGCACCGCGACTACTGAGCCCCAGGGCTCTGCACCAAGAGAAGCCGCTGCGAAGAGACACCCCACACGCCTCAACAAAGAGCGAAGAGTAGCCCCTGCTAGCCCCAACTAGAGAAAGTCCCCACGCAGCAACAAAGACGCCAGCACAGCCAAAAATAAATAAATAAATAAAAGACTTGACCATCAGGGATTTAAACACAACAAAAAAGAGCCCATTGGAGGAACCTGGAAGTTCCAAATATAGAGGTTTTTCATTGGCTGAGTCATGACAAGTTCTCGTTGATTGGGCTGTTGCTGGGCAAGGAGAAATTCTTCCTCCTCTCACTTGGTGTAAAGTATTAACCTTTTTCCCGTCGGATATACAAGGGTAATATCGCTTCCTATAGGGTCTACAATTGACTTCAGGTGATAGTGCCTGAGAGCTCCCCCTTCTGGCCTCCTGACTCCATTTTAAATGAGGATTCTGTTTATTAAGGAGATCCAACCAGTTCATTCTAAAGGAGATCAGCCCTGGGATTTCTTTGGAAGGAATGATGCTAAATCTGAAACTCCAGTACTTTGGCCACCTCATGCGAAGAGTTGACTGATAGGAAAAGACTCTGATGCTGGGAGGGATTAGGGGCAGGAGGAGAAGGGGACGACCCAGGATGAGATGGCTGGATGGCATCACGGACTCGATGGACGTGAGTCTGAGTGAACTCCGGGAGATGGTGATGGACAGGGAGGCCTGGCGTGCTGCGATGCATGGGGTCGCAGAGTCGGACACGACTGAGCGACTGAACTGAACTGGACATCGTGGACTTGAAAGAAAGTTACTGTGCTCTATAATGTAAAGGACACAAAAGCACAGCCACCTGCAGAGGATGCACACGTGTGGCAACGCATGCCAGACCTGTGAGCTAATTTATGTGGTTGGACATGCGGATGCACGCTCACATTCCTCACAGTTGGCAGCTTGAAGGTTTGTGCATAGGATACTTAACGGTATTACAAATACCGCAAGTTTTCTTCTATACAGTGGTTTCTTCATGTTAATTACTGGTTAAGAACCAAGTATGTTAAAAATAAAAGCTGATCTTAATGTACAATATAATGACAATAGGTTATACTGTTGTATATTAGAAAGTTGTTAACAGAGTAGATCTTAAGACATTCTCCTTTTTATTTTTTGGTATATATATGAGATGATGTATGTTAACCAATTTACTGTGAAAATAATTTCATAATATATGTAAATTAAGTCATTATGCTGTACACAGTTGAAGAAGGCAATGGCACCCCACTCCAGTAATCTTGCCTGGGAAAAAAATCCCACGGACAGAGGAGCCTGGTGGGCTGCAGTCCGTGGAGTGGCTAAGAGTCGGACACGACTGAGCGACTTCCCTTTCACTTTTCACTTTCATGCATTGGAGAAGGAAATGGGAACCCACTCCAGTGTTCTTGCCTGGAGAATCCCAGGGATGGGGGAGCCTGGTGGGCTTCCGTGTATGGGGTCGCACAGAGTCAGACACGACTAAAGCGACTTAGCAGCAGCAGCAGCAGCCGCAGCAGCAGCTATACACAGTGCCGTATGTCAACTACATCTCAAAAGAACTGCAAAAAAATTTCACCGAATAATTACAGAATACAGAATTTTTTCAAGTGAATCAGGAATATTCATCAAGAGAGACCATATGCTGGCCAATAAACTGAGCTTCAAAAAACATTTTAAAAATTCAAATCAGATTCTTTCATGAATTCATTTGTTTAATGAAAACAACTAATGCCCACCACTAATAACAGAGATATCTGGAAAATGACTAAATATTTGGAAATAAACATATATAGGAGGTATTATAAGACATAATAAAATGTAAGATAAGACATGAATAAAATGTAAACATAACCTAAAATTAGGTTATACAGCTAATTTTAATCAGCTGAAGATGCAGCTGAAGTATTGCCTAAAAGTAAGTTTATACCCTTAAATACTTCTGAAAAGGAAGATTTAAAGTCAGTAATCTAAGCTTTCACTTTAAGAAAATTTTTTAAAAGAAGAGAATATTAAGCCCAAAGTAACTGGGAAGGAATATATGGAACCTGAAGGAAATATTATACAGTAGTCTTCTTTTATCCTCAGTTTCACATTCTGAGGTTTCAGTTACCTGCTGTCAACTAAGGCTTGAATATAATACATGGAAAATTCCAGAAGTAAACAATTCCTAAGTTTTAAACTGTATGGTATTCTGAGTCGTGTGATAAAGTCTTACACTGTCCCTTGTCATCCAGCTCCAAATTGCCAAGGATGTAAATAATCCCTTTGTCCTGGTATGTGCCTTTTAACCACTTAGTGGTCAACTAGGTTATCAAATCAACTGTTGCAGTATCATGGCGCATGTGT
Source organism: Oryx dammah (assembly GCF_014754425.2). Lineage (NCBI taxonomy): Eukaryota > Metazoa > Chordata > Mammalia > Artiodactyla > Bovidae > Oryx > Oryx dammah. The sequence continues at coordinate 54,205,504 of NW_024070192.1, read as the reverse complement.
TCAAGTAATACTTATTTTACTTAATAATGGTCCCGAAGTACAAGAGCAGTAATGCTAAAAATCCAAATATTCCAAAAAGAAGCTGTAATGCGCTTCAGTGAAAAGGTGAAAGATCTAGATTTAATAAGGAAAGAAAAAAGTTATATGCTGAGGGTGCTAAGATCTATAGTAAGAATCTTCTATCCACAAAATTGTGAAAAACAAATTTGTGCTAATTTTGCTATCATAGGTCAAACTGTAAAAGTTACAGCCACAACGTGTGAAGATGAAAAAGCCATTTAAAGTGTACAATAGAGGGAAAGACAGACCACATTCCTATAACTTTTATTATAGTATACTGTTGTAATTATTCTATTTTATTGTTAGTTATTGTTAACCTCTTACTGTGCCTAATTTACAAATTAAACTTTATCATTTGTATGTACAGGAAAAAACTTCGCAGTATATAGGGATCAGTACCAACTGTGGCTTCAGGCAGGAAGGTCTTAGAACATATCCTGGGAGGATAGGCAAGGACTGCTGCTGCTGCTGCTGTTGCTGAGTCACTTCAGTCATGTCCGACTCTGTGCGACCCCACAGACGGCAGCCCACCAGGCTCCCCCGTCCATGGGATTCTCCAGGCAAGAACACTGGAGTGGGTTGCCATTTCCTTCTCCAGTGCATGAAAGTGAAAAGTGAAAGTGAAGTCACTCAGTCGTGTCCGACTCTTAGTGACCCCATGAACTGTAGCCTACCAGGCTCCTCCATCCATGGGGTTTTCCAGGCAAGAGTACTGGAGTGGGGTGCCATCGCCTTCTCCAGGCAGGGACTACTGTATGTCTTAACTGTGTGATGGTAACAAGGGTATATACGTATAAAAAAAGAAACCTTTGACAAAATGTACTGAATTTCTTATTTTAGATGGATGCATCATAAAATGTAAGGAAATCTTACTTTTAAAAAGTGTATTTTTAAAAAGTGTTGACTGATGCAACATTTAATAATTTTGAAATAATTTTTTACTGTCTTATCAACACTAAGTAGTACTAACAGATTATCAGGTATGTTTGATAATAGAAACCAATAGATGCCACATGCAGAAACAACAAAAAATACACATTACACTGTGATACAGCCATTAAAAAAAAACATCATAAAGAACTCTAATTACAATTTATTAAAAGAATTGAACATACCTACTTGATTACCTAGTTTTACAGGTTCTATTTCTAAACTATTTAATTTGCAACCTTCTTGGTAGTCATTACAAGCAGTAAGATTGTGAGATAACTGATTTGCCTGAAGCTTCTGAATTTCGGCCTCTTTTTTTAATCCTGGCACAAAAGAAAATAAACCAAAAAGCATTAGAAAGATTCTGTAAAAATATCACATCCCATTTTTCCCTTTCAAATTAAAAAAAAAATTGAATTAAAACTCTGATATTAGTCAACTATTGGCCAGGAACAGAAAATCTTACAAACCACTGAATACATTGTAAACAGGTTCAGTTACTTCAGAAACTGGATAGTACCTTACGACCAGCAATTCTACTTTTAGAAACATCTGCTAGGGAAACTCTCACATATTACACAGGAAACATGTATATATACTTCACAGCATTATTTTTAACATACAGTACATACATATGTATGTATGTAAAACTACACATACAGTAAGTCTCCTTCAAGTTGCAAACCTGCAAAGATGTGAGTGTGCATTCTCACGTCCAATCACAAGTTAGTTGACATGTCTGGCACACCGTCGTGTGCGTGCATCCTCTTGCAAGGGGCTGCGCTTTTGTATTTTCCACTGTATAGTACTGCATAGAGTACAGTAGTACACTATCTTTATTTCAAGCTCAGGATGTCCGGAAACAAGCATAAAAGCAGCAGTGATATAGGTTTTAAGAAGCTTCAAGCGATGATGTTGGAAAGAAAAGTGAAAATAATTGAGAGTGCAGTCAAAAAGATGAGAGACATCGCTAGGTCTTGTAACAAGAATTGCTCAACCGCTGGTACAATTCCAAAGAAAATGGACAAAGTTTCGGAACGTGAAGTCCGCTGTGCTGCTGCTGATGTCAACAATAGTATGAAAGAAGCATGGAAAAGTGATGAAAGAGATAGAGAAACTTTTCGGTGTGTGGAGGCAAGATAAGCATCAGTGCCAAGGCCTGCTCAGTTTAATGCTGACTCAAAAAAAAACTAAAAGCCTTTATGAAGACTTTAAGAAACACAGCAAAAAAAAAACAGTGAAAGTGAAGTCACTAAGTCGTGTCTGACTCTTGCTACCCCATGGCCTGTAGCCTACCAGGCTCCTCCATTCATAAGACTTTCAAGGGACTCTCAAGAGTCTTCTCTAACACCACAGTTCAAAAGCATCCATTCTTCGGCACTCAGCCTTCTTCACAGTCCAACTCTCACATCCATACATGACCACTGGAAAAACCATAGCCTTGACTAGACGGACCTTAGTCGGCAAAGTAATGTCTCTGCTTTTGAATATGCTATCTAGGTTGGTCATAACTTTTCTTCCAAGGAGTAAGCATCTTTTAATTTCATGGCTGCAGTCACCATCTGCAGTGATTTTGGACCCCCCAAAAATAAAGTCTGACACTGTTTCCACTGTTTCCCCATCTATTTCCCATGATGTGATGGAACCAGATGCCATGATCTTAGTTTTCTGAATGTCCAGAAGCAAGCATAAATCAATGGTGATGTAGCTGGTACTGTTAACAGGTACCAGTTGCTATACTATACCACTGTACTTTCCAAGGTACTGTACTGTAAGTTAAAAAAAAATTTTTTTTAAATATTTGTGTGAAAAATAGCTAATTGCAGCTGCCTTTTTGGACTTAACGAATGTGCTCTCAGAATGGAACTCATTTATATGTAGGGGACTTACTGTAATAGCAGATCAGTTGAATTCCTTATATATGATTATCTAAGTTATTAAGTAGCATTTTTAAGATTCTTCATTTTATTTATTTATTTATTTGTTGCTTTAAAAAATTTGAATATTGCCCCTTTCTTCTGTCTTCCTTTCTTTTTTTTTTTCTGTCTTTATTTTAAAGTAAATGTAATTGAGCTACAACAGTATGTTAGTTCAAGCTGTACAACATAATGATTGGACATTACAAAATCACCATGATAAGTCTAGTTACCATTTGATGCCATACAATGTTACTAGGATATTATTGACTGTATTGTCCGTACTGTACCTTTTCTCTCCATGATTCATTTATCTTATAACCAAGTTTGTGCCTCTTAGTCTCTCTCACCTATTTTCACTTATCTCCTTCCCCTTCCTCCTTCCCAAATGCAACCACCAGGTGATTCTCTGTATGAGTGTGTTTCTTTTTTGTTATGTTTGTTCATTTGTTTTGTTTTTTAGATTCCATATGTAAATTTTGTATGAATGAAATAATACAATATTTGTTTTTTCTCTGTCTAGCTTATTTTACTTATCATAATACCCTCTAGATCAATCCATGCTGTTGCAAATAATCAGGATTTCAGTCTGTTTTATGACGGATTAATATTCTATTTTAGAAATGCTTTCTGTATATATACCTTCTTTATCCATTTATCAATTGATGGACACTTAGGTTGCTACCATATCTGGGATGGACTTCCCTGGTGGCTCAGAAGTTAAAGTGTCTGCTTGCAATGTGGGAGACCTGGGTTCGATCCCTGGGTCGGGAAGATCCCCTGGAGAAGGAAATGGCAACCCACTCCAGTATTCTTGCTTGGGAAATCCCGTGGACGCAGGAGCCTGGTGGCCTACAGTCCACAGGGTCGCAACACGACTGAGCGGCTTCACTTTCACTTTCTATCTGGGCCGTTATAAAATACGCTGTGATGAATATAGGAGTACAGATATATTTTCTAACTGGTATTTTATTTTCTCCAGAAGCATACCCCAAAGTGTAATTACTGGGTCATATGGTAGTTTTAAAGGGCTTCCCTGGTGGCTCAGAGGTTAAAGCGTCTGCCTCCAATGTGGGAGACCTGGGTTCAATCCCTGGGTCAGGAAGATCCCCTGGAGAAGGAAATGGCAACCCACTCCAGTACTCTTGCCTGGAGAATCCCATGGACGGAGAAGCCTAGTAGGTTACAGTCTACAGGGTTGCAAAGAGTTGGACACGACTGAGCGACTTCACCTCTGTTTATTAATTTTCAACCTGTTACCCAGATAATGATAAAGGCCATGGTTAAGGGGGGTGCAAGGAGATCCAACCAGTCCATTCTAAAGGAGATCGGTCCTGGGTGTTCTTTAGAAGGAATGATGCTAAAGCTGAAACTCCAATACTTTGGCCACCTCATGTGAAGAGTTGACTCATTGGAAAAGACCCTGATGCTGGGAGGGATTTGGGGCAGGAGGAGAAGGGGATGACAGAGGATGAGATGGCTGGATGGCATCACCGACTTGATAGACGTGAATTTGAGTGAACTCCGGGAGTTGGTGATGGACAGGGAGGCCTGGCGTGCTGCAATTCATGGGGTCGCAAAGAGTCGGACATGACTGAGCAACTGAACTGAACTGAACTGAACTGAAAGGAGGTGCCCTTTTTCACTGGGCACTGTATGTAACTTTACTGCTGCAAAATCAGCAATAATCCCAGAAGCCTTTTTGAATTCGCTGTCTCAGCTTCTCCTCATGGGCTTTGCAGTTGCTAATAAAAACACCAGGTTAATAAACAAGCGAACGTGGAAATGTTGAAGTTGGCAGAGGGTCAAGGAACACAACCCAACAGGGTGGAAGTCTTTAGAAATTAGGTAAATTAAACTGGACGTCGGATTGATTGAAACAAAAGTCTTAATACAGCAGGATTGAAGGTTGGGTGGACAAAAGGGACTCCCCCCCACCCCCCGGTGGGCTCCAAATAAGTCCAAAAGGGAACCGCTGGTGGGACCCAAATAAGTTCATTCTATTTACTTTCAATTTGAAGAACTTTTTTTTTTTTAATTTATGAAACTGGCACACGAAGAATTGCAATGAGAAACCTGACCTGGGATGGGGCAATAGCTAGGCAGTGAACCAAGATAAAGGCTGTTAAAGTAACCAGATTAGGGCCAAGATGGAGTCATTCATGCTAAGCCACTTGTCAGCAAACCCAAACTGCACTGAGTATTTATGCTGGGCTCTCCCAGGAAAGGAGAACCTAGGCAGGCCGTCAGCTTTTGGCTGCTCAGTGCAAGTTACCTGGCCTAGCACTTCTAAGACTTCCCTTTCCTCCATGCAAGGAAAGAAGCCCTGCCTTAACCAGGCTGCAAATACCCAGTGTAACTGCCTTCTTCCTGCTCCCTTCTGCCTATAATTCTTGCCTTGTTCAGCTCTTTGGAGCTCCTATATATTGCTAGATTGAGGCTCCCCAATTTATGAATTTCTGAATAAAGCCAGTAAGATCTTTAAATTTTACTCGGTTGAATTTTTTTCTTTAACACAGCTGACAAAAGGCCAGAGTCCCCAGGCTCATCCCCTTGCTGCAAAGGGGACCCAAGACTTTATGTACTTGAGTGGGTGAAATAAGGGAATGAAGGAGAAAACCCTAGCACTCATTGACATGGGAGCCCCATGCCCTGTGGTACCAAAATGTATCAGTGAAGCCTGAGGCAGGCTTCAGTGAGATGGAGAGAATACAGTGATCAATGGGCTGATAGGATGAAGATGAAGGTTTGAGTGAAAATGGTAAGGCTGACATGAACTTTATGTGAACAGAGTGTGGCTTCTTTACATGAATGTTCTGAGGGGTGGATATCACGTCTGAACGGGAACCGCCTCCCTTACCTGCAGTTAGAGATGTGAGGATTGATGGGGTTAAGGTGAAAGTTTAGATGAAAATTTGTATATTTGAAGTCGTTGCATCCTTTTTATCTGAATGGTTATGGGGCTGGACATTGTGTCTGGCTAGGGAACTGTTTCTGAAAACAGAAAGTGTGTAAGTCGACCCTTCAGGCAGTATTAATTGGATGTGCTAAACTGGAACCAATAAGACTGCCTGAGCTCAAACAGTATAGAGTACAGACTGGAGTCCTGACATGGACAAATTCTCTGTGCAGTAGCTGTGCGTGGCGCAGAGACTGGGATTTATTGCAAAAGCCTATGAGCACCTCCCAGGGCTGTGCACTAGGATTTTAGTGAATTTCCATCTAAGGGGCAATACTAGCTTGCTATCAAACATTAATCAAAACTGCCCATAAGATTTAAGGATAGAAAAAAATCTTGATACCTGAAATGCCTATGATGTCTTGGATGACATCAGAAAAACACTATCAGGGAGCACATTGCCCAGAAGAGTTCCATAATAAAATGGAAATTTTAAAAAATCAACTATACTACAATTAAAATAAACTAAAGAGAAATGGCTTTTTCCATTTGACTGTGTGGATCACAATAAACTGTGGAAAATTCTGAAGGAGATGGGAATACCAGACCACCTGACCTGCCTCTTGAGAAACCTGTATGCAGGTCAGGAAGCAACAGTTAGAACTGGACATAGAACAACAGACTGGTGCCAAATAGGAAAAGGAGTACGTCAAGGCTGTATATTGTCACCCTGCTTATTTAACTTCTATGCAGAGTACATCATGAGAAATGCTGGGCTGGAAGAAGCACAAGCTGGAATTAAGATTGTCGGGAAAAATATCAATAACCTCAGATATGCAGATGACACCACCCTTATGGCAGACAGTGAAGAGGAACTAAAAAGCCTCTTGATGAAAGTGAAAGAGGAGAGTGAAAAAATTGGCTTAAAGCTCAACATTCAGAAAAAGAAGATGATGGCATCTGGTCCCATCACTTCATGGGAGATGGGGAAACAGTGGAAACAGTGTCAGACTTTATTTTTTGGGGCTCTAAAGTCACTGCAGATGGTGATTGCAGCCATGAAATTAAAAGACACTTACTCCTTGGAAGGAAAGTTATGACCAACCTAGACAGCATGTTCAAAAGCAGAGACATTACTTTGCCAACAAAGGTCTGTCTAGTCAAGGCTATGGTTTTTCCTGTGGTCATGTATGGATGTGAGAGTTGGACTATGAAGAAAGCTGAGCGCCGAAAAATTGATGCTTTTGAACTGTGGTGTTGGAGAAGACTCTTGAGAGTCCCTTGGACTGCAAGGAGATCCAACCAGTCCATCCTAAAGGAGATCAGTCCTGCATGTTCTTTGGAAGGACTGATGCTAAAGCTGAAGCTCCAGTACTTTGGCCACCTCATGCGAAGGGTTGACTCGTTGGAAAAGACCCTGATGCTGGGAGGGATTGGGGGCAGGAGGAGAAGGGGGTGACAGAGGATGAGATGGCTGGATGGCATCACCGACTTGATGGACATGAGTTTGAGTTAACTCTGGGAGTTGGTGATGGACAGGGAGGCCTGGCATGCTATGATTCATGGGGTCGCAAAGCGTTGGACACGACTGAGCAACTGAACTGAACTGAAAGCAAAATGGTTTATACAGCATCACGCCATCAGTGGAATTCAAGGACTCACAAGCAAGGAGCCTCTTCTTCCCTAGGACTGACTTTGAAACTGTATGAGGAGCTGCCAGATTCTGCCATTACTTGGACAGTGCCCTGTAAATGCCTTGTAAACCATTCTCAACTAACAAGAAATTGCTTAGTTTATGGATCACAGTCATAAGGTGAACAGATAGCATCCTGTTTGGAAGGCCACCACTCTGATCAAACAAGTAAAGTGAAGTGAAAGTTGCTCAGTTGTGTCCGACTATTTGTGACCCCATGGACCGTAGTCCATGGAATTCTCCAGGCCAGGATTCCAGAGTGGGTAGCTATTCCCTTCTCTAGGGGATCTTCCCAACCCAGGGATGGAACCCAGGTCTCCCAGATTGCAGGTGGATTCTTTACCAGCTGGGCCACCAGGGAAGCCCCTGAACAAAGAAGGCGAGAACGAATCAGCAAGGTGAGCTGAACTGCGTGCTGTTTTCCTAGCAGTGGTGGGAGAATCGAACAGTAATAAAAGCCCCTGTGCTTCGGGTTTCCCCAACTTGTGGGCAAAGACTATGCCTATGTAAAGAAACCTCCACAAAACCCCCATACAACAGGATCCTGAGAGCTTTCAGACTGGTGACCACATCACGTGCTGAGAGGGTGATGCACACAGAGCGGACACGGAAGGTCTGTGCCCTTCCACCTTGCCCTGTGCATGTCTTCCATCTGAAAGTGTTAGTTGCTCAGTCGTGTCCTGACTCTTTGTGACCCTACGTTCTGTAGCCCGCCAGGTTCCTCTGTCCATGGTGTTCTCCAGGCAAGAATACTGTAGTGGGTAGCCATCTCCTTCTCCAGGGAATAATAAAGCAGTAACAGTAAGTAAACAACAACAATAAACTTTCCAGTTTATTTATATAATTTTTGTAATTCTATAATTTATTGGTTCATAGCAATTCTATAAAATTGATGTATAATAGTTTATGTCATTCATCTCTTGTTGGCTTCTCTTTATATTTATTGCCACAAGCATTCAGTATCTACACAGCAAGATAATATTTTGAAATATTCATCTTTACCGTTTTCTGCTCTACTGATCCAGAGACATCTTAAATGTCATAGGAAGAATTGGGGTTGTTAAAACAGGAATGCAGGCAGAAAGAAATAGTTAACTTTTGATTTTCCAGCCTAAGGGCCTGAAGTCTTCCTAAGAAACATTAGGAAACCACAGTCTTTGATTTTGCGAAGGAAAATAAAGGACATTTGAGGATCAAAGGATCCTGTAAAAAAAAAAAAGGCAGCGAATGTATGCCTGAACAACAGATGATATTAAAGATAAACAAAGCTGAATACTAGCTAAAGTGGTGAGGATAGATTTTATTCAGTAATATTATTGCAACAGGGAAAAGAGTTTAGCATAAACTCAACTTCAGTTTTACAAGGGTTGAGATAGAATTATACCTTTGGGATCAGTGGTATATAAATGGCATATTAACTGGCTCCCCAATATAATTTCTCTTCTTTTTCTTCCCAATTGAGATGTAATTGACATATGACCTGTGTAAGGTATTCAGTGTGTTATTTTGATAATTTGTATGTTGCAATATGGTTACTACCGTAGTGTCTGCTAACACCTCTATCATGTTACCTAATTGTCATTTCTTTTTGTGATGAGAACTATTAAAATTTAGTCTCTTAGCAACTTTGAAGTTTATAGTACAGCATTGTTGATGATGGTTACTTGCTGTGCGTTAGATCTCCAGAATGTATTTACTAGTTGCAAACTTGCACCCTTAAACGTCTTCCCAGTTCCCCATCCACTTGGCTCCCCCCACCCGCAGCGCCTGCTAACCACCATTCAGCTCTGTTTTTCATGAGGTCACCTTTTTAGATTCCGCATACAAGTGACGCCGCACAGTTTGTCTTTGTCTGTCTGGCTCATCTCCCTTAGCACGACGCCCACAGGCTCCATCCATGTTGTTGCAAATGGCTGAATTTCCTTCTTTCTCTTGGCTAAATGGTATTCCACTGTGTGTGTATATATATAAATTTTCTTCATTCTATCAGAGTCTTAATTTTGTTCAGGACACCATGTCCCAGGTAAAAGATACTTTCTCTGACTTCCTGGCTGCTGGAAATGACCAGTTCTGACCAGTGACAGGTAAACAGAAGTAGCCAGGTAAGAGTTTCAGGAAAGTTTATACAAAGTGATAGATTGGACTGTCATGCATTTTTGTCATACCCCCATATACCTGCTTTGGGATATGGATTTGAAGCTGGAGGCAGAGCATCTATCTTGTTATTTAAGGCAAAAAGAGCTTGAGAATGAAAGCTACATGTGAGGGAGGTAGAGGGGAAAAATCAAGGGTCCCTCGGAAGCTGATGACATGGCAGGCTGCGGTGCCAGCCCCAGATCGTGTATTTTCAGTCTTACTAGACAACAAGCTCCCCTTCGGTTGAGCTAGTATAGTCACTTTTTCGGCTGTACAGTTGTCCCTCTGTATCCATGGGGAATTAGTTCTGTTGCAGGAAAGAGGACCCCTTCCAGGGCCTGAGAGCGGACTCCTGTCCAACACTTAGAAATCCATTGTCTAAGGAGACACAGGCTGACAAAGCAAGAGACTTTGTTGGGAAGGGATGCCTGGACGGACAGTAGCAGGGGAAGGGAACCCAGGAGAACTCTGGCACGTGGCTGGCAGCCTCAGGTCTTAGGGTAATGTGGTTAGTCTCTGGGCTGTCTCTGGCCAATCATTTTGCCTCAGGGTCCTTCCTGGTGGTGCGCCTCACTCAGCCAAGGTGGACTCCAGTGAGAAGTCTGGGAGGTTGGTAAGGCATCTGGACTGGAGTCTCCTCTCTCCTTTTGACTTCGACCAAATTCTTTTGATAGTTCTGCATTCCTTACAGGACCTCCCGTTGTAAAATAACTCACGCAAGTGGTTACATCGTGTCTGGCCAGGGTAGGCAGTTTCAGTCACTGGTTCCCCTAACAGTTCTAGGACCCTGCCCACAAGGATACCAAAATCCAAGGATAGATTATGCAAAGCTGGCCCTCCACATACCTGTGGGTTCTGCATCCGTGGTACGGGTCAACTGTATACAGGCAAATGCAGTCCTGATACTGATGGCAACTGAACCCAGGGGTCTTAATGCAATTGCACAGCAGCAGGTCTAGACTGTGAGCAGAGGGCCTAGGAAGACTCCCGTGAGAATTTGTAACACTAACTGCAGGATGCTGGAGGCTGACTCGCAAGGGGGAATGTTCAAAAGAGTGCTTAGAAGTATTGACAAGACCAAGAAGCAAAGTGGGTAAAAGAGCAAGCTCTGTCACCAGAATTCAATCCTGGCTCACATCACTACTAGCCAGGTGACTTACAGTCATTGACTTAATTGTTCTGTGCCTCAAGGTCCTTATTTGTAAAATGAGGTTAACATAATAAAAGGGTTATTATGATGAAGAAATGCAAAGCTTATAAAGTAAGTCCTCAGTCAACACTAGCTGTTGTTATTGTTAATCATTCCACAGAAAAAGGATTTTCTTTTTTTTTTTTTTGGAAAGACTTACCTCTTGGGAAGCCTGGCAAATGGTACTACCCACCATGGGATTATCAGACATTGGTCATCAGAATAGTCGAAAGAAATTTCTCTCCATGGTGCCACAAAATTCCTTTTCCAAGTCTGCCTGGCTGGCCATGAAGTTGTACACTGGCAAAAAGTTTTCCGTTCAATAAAACATTTAGAAGTGTTTGTGGAACCCGTTTCATGCACATGGATGGTGTTGGGTGATGGTGGGATACAGAAACGAATGAAATATAGTGTGTGTGAGTGTGTGTTTATGGGAGAGTCGGTGGCAACAGCAGCGGCTACTGTCTTATTTTTGCCTGACTTGAACCAGAGCAGGTGTGAGCCTGAGGAAGCACCGTGTGAAGTCCAGGGATAAAGCTAACTTGGCAGAAGGCAGAGCCAAGAGACAGATGCAGCGCGCCAGCGCAACAGCATGTTTGAGCCCTGGGTCAAACAACACCTCGTGAAACCTAATAAAGGGAAACCCTATGAAAATGAGTCAGGAGAGCAGAAACAGGAGATCTCGTGCGGTAGGACATGGCATGTGGTAGGAAATGGCAACCCTCTCCAGTATTCTTACCTGGGAAATCCTGGGAACAGAGAGTCAGGACGGCTACAGTCTATGGGGTTGCAGAGAGTCAGACACCACTAAGCGACTGAGTGTGAGGACACGCGCAAACAATTCAGGTCCCAGCAGGAGAGAGGGATCCTGAATCTCCAGCAGGAAGTGACACTGCTTTACCACGCTAGTAAAGTAATGCTCAAAATTCTCCAAGCCAGGCTTCAGCAATATGTGAACCGTGAACTTCCAGATGTTCAAGCTGGTTTTAGAAAAGGCAGAGGAACCAGAGATCAAATTGCCAACATCTGCTGGATCATGGAAAAAGCAAGAGAGTTCCAGAAAAACATCTATTTCTGCTTTATTGACTAGGCCAAAGCCTTTGACTGTGTGGATCACAATACACTGTGGAAGATTCTGAGAGAGATGGGAATACCAGACCACCTGACCTGCCTCTTGAGAAACCTGTATGCAGGTCAGGAAGCAACAGTTAGAACTGGACATGGAACAACAGACTGGTTCCAAATAGGAAAAGGAGTACGTCAAGGCTGTATATTGTCACCCTGCTTATTTAACTTCTATGCAGAGTACGTCATGAGAAACGCTGGACTGGAAGAAGCACAAGCTGGAATTAAGACTGCCGGGAGAAATATCAATAACCTCAGATATGCAGATGACACCACCCTTATGGCAGAAAGTGAAGAGGAACTAAAAAGCCTCTTGATGAAAGTGAAAGAGGAGAGTGAAAAAATTGGCTTAAAGCTCAACATTCAGAAAATGAAGATCATGGCATGTGGTCCCATCACTTCATGAGATATAGATGAGGAAACAGTGGAAACAGTGTCAGACTTTATTTTGGGGGGCTCCAAAATCACTGAAGATAGTAATTGCAGCCATGAAATCAAAAGACGCTTACTCTTTGGAAGAAAAGTTATGACCAACCTATATAGCATATTCAAAAGCAGAGACATTACTTTGCCAACAAAGGTCCATCTAGTCAAGGCTATGGTTTTTCCTGTGGTCATGTATGGATTTAAGAGTTGGACTGTGAAGAAAGCTGAGCACTGAAGAATTGATGCTTTTGAACTATGGTGCTGGAGAAGACTCTTGAGAGTCCCTTGGACTGCAAGGAGATCCAACCAGTCCATTCTGAAGGAGGTCAGCCCTGGGTGTTCTTTGGAAGGACTGATGCTAAAGCTGAAACTCCAGTACTTTGGCCACCTCATGCGAAGAGTTGACTCATTGGAAAAAACCCTGATGCTGGGAGGGATTGGGGGCAGGAGGAGAAGGGGACAACAGAGGATGAGATGGCTGGATGGCATCACCAACTCGATGGATGTGAGTTTGAGTAAACTCTGGGAGTTGGTGATGGACAGGGAGGCCTGGTGTGCTGCAGTTCATGGGGTCATGAAGAGTCAGACATGACTGAGTGACTGAATTGAACTGAACTGAACTGAACCACCTGCAGAAAGAAGAAAAATGATTATCCTTACCTGGTAACAATATACAGCCTTGACGTACTCCTTTCCCTATTTGGAACCAGTCTCTTGGTCCATGTCCAGTTCTAACTGTTGCTTTCTGACCTGCATACAGATTTCTCAAGAGGCAGGTCTGGTGGCCTGGTATCCCCATATCTTTAAGAATTTTCCACTATTTGTTGTGATCCACACAGTCAAAGGCTTTGGCATAGACAATAAGCAAGAAATAGATGTTTCTCTGGAACTCTCTTGCTTATTCGATGATTCAATGGATGTTGGCAATTTGATCTCTGGTTCCTCTGCCTTTACTAAATCCAGCTTGAACATCTGGAAGCTCACGGTTCACATACTATTGAAGCCTGGCTTGGAGAATTTTGAGCATTACTTTACTAATGTGTGAGATGAGTGCAACTGTGCGGTAGTTTAAACATTCTTTGGCATTGCCTTCCTTTGGGTTTGGAATGAAAACTGACCTTTTCCAGACCTGTAGCTGCTGCTGAGTTTTCCAAATTTGCTGGCATACTGAGTGCAGCACTTTCACAGTATCATCTTTCAGGATTTGAAACAGCACAACTGGAATTCCATCCCCTCCACTAGCTTTGTTCATAGTGATGCTTCCTAAGGCCCACTTGGTGTCACATTCCAGGATGTCTGGCTCTAGGTGAGTGATCACACCATCATGATTATCTGGGTTGTGAAGATGTTTTTTGTAGAGATCTGTGTATTCTTGGCGCCTCTTCTTAATATCTTCTGCTTCTGTTAGGTCCATACCATTTCTGTCCTTTATCGAGCCCATCTTTGCATGAAATTTTCCCTTGGTATCTCTAATTATCTTGAAGAGATCTTTAGTTTTTCCATTCTATTGTTTTCCTGTACTTCTTTGCACTGATCACTGAGGAAGGCTTTCTTATCTCTCCTTGCTATTCTTTGGAACTCTGCATTCAAATGGGTATATCTTTCCTTTTCTCCTTTGCCTTTCACTTCTCTTCTTTCTCAGCTATTTGTAAGGCCTCCTCAGACAGCCATTTTGCCTTTTTGCATTTCTTTTTCTTGGGGATGGTCTTACTTCCTGTCTCCTGTACAATGTCATGAACCTCCGTCCATAGTTCTTCAGGCACTCTGTCTATCAGATCTAATCCCTTGGATCTATTTGTCACTTCCACTGTATTATCATAAGAGATTTGATTTAGGTCATACCTGAATGGTCTAGTGATTTTCCCTACTTTCTTCAATTTAAGTCTGAATTTAGCAATGAGGAGTTCATGATCTGAGCCACAGTCAGCTCCTGGTCTTTTTTTGCTGACTGTATAGAGCTTCACCATCTTTGGCTGCAAAGAATATAATCAATCTGATTTCAGTGTTGACCATCTGGTGATGTCCATGTGGAACGTCTTCTCTTGTGTTGTTGGAAGAGAGGATGTTTGCTATGACCAGTTCATTCTGTTGGCAAAACTCTGCTAGCCTTTGCCCTGCTTCATTCTGTACTCGAAGGCCAAACTTGCCTGTTACTCCAGGTGTTTCTTGATTTCCTACTTTTGCATGCCAGTCCCCTATAATGAAAAGGACATCTCTTTTTGGATGTTAGTTCTAGAAGGTCTTGTAGGTCTGCACAGAACCATTCAACTTTAGTTTCTTCAGCATTACTTGCTGGGGCAGAGACTTAGATTACTGTGATACAGAATGGTTTGCCTTGGAAACGAACAGAGATCATTCTGTTGTTTTTGAGATTGCGTCTAAATACTGCATTTTGGACTCTTTTGTTGACTATGATGGCTACTCCATTTCTTATAAGGCATTCTTGCCCATAGTCGTAGGCTGCACAGACTTTATTTTGGGGGGCTCCAAAGTCACTGCAGATGGTGACTGCAGCCATGAAATTAAAAGACGCTTACTCCTTGGAAGGAAAGTTATGACCAGCCTAGACAGCATATCAAAAAGCAGAGACATTATTTTGCCAACAAAGGTCTGTCTAGTCAAAGCTATGGTTTTTCCAGTTGTCATGTATGGATGTGAGAGTTGGACTATAAAGAAAGCTGAGCACCGAAGAATTGATGCTTTTGAATGGTGTTGGAGAAGACTTTTGAGAGTCCCTTGGACTGCAAGAAGATCCAACCAGTCCACCCTAAAGGAAATCAGTCCTGAATATTCATTGGAAGGACTGATGCTGAAGCTGAAACTCCAGTCCTTTGGCCACCTGATGCAAAGAGCTGACTCATTGGAAAGGACCCTGATGCTGGGACAGATTGAAGGCAGAAGGAGAAGGGGACGACAGAGGATGAAATGGTTGGATGGCATCACTGACTCGATGGACATGAGTCTGAGTAGGCTCCAGGAGTTGGTGATGGAAGGGAGGCCTGGCGCACTGCAGTTCATTGGGTTGCAAAGAGTTGGACATGACTGAGCGATGGAACTGAACTGTCTGGTAACAGCTCAGCCAATGAAAACCCTCTAGTCTGGAAAACTCCCAGTTTTCCTCTAATGGACTTTTATAATAGTTCTTCTTGATTTCCCCTTCTCCTTTATAAAAGTTTTCCTCTCTTTTGCTTTACTGGGACTTGCATGTGGTTTTCCATAAGTGCATGTCACAAACTGTAATTTTTGCTGCCCCCAAATAAACCCCTTTTTTTGCTGATAAAAATTACTGGTTGTATATTGTTTTAGGTTAACAAGCTGAAGTGAGAAGTGTTTTCCAACTTCTCATATCTGGGATCCAATAAATTGTTTAAACCATTTTGAATCAGATTTTCCTTCACTTACAATTGAAACAGCCCTTACTGAGGCAGGTGATAACACTTGCCTCCTGCCTTAAAATTTACTGATGGCCTTGTTCCCAGTTGTTAAAACCCTAATTAAATGAACTGTTGAAATTGCATAACTGGCCAGTTTTAGAACCTGGAGTAAATTCTAAGTATATATATATATTTTTTAATGGAAAATTTCAAACAAAAGTAGAGGCAATGATATAATGAATCACCATGTATGTATCACTCTTTTCCAACAATTATCAACTCACGAAGAAATTTATTTCACCTATTCTAGCCTCCATCCCCTGAAATGAACTATTTTAAAGCATATCCCATGCTTCGTGTCGCTTGATTAGCGTGCCTGGACCATGGCACTGCATCATATCTGCCAAGGAGCAGGGCGAGGGGGCATCTAGCCCCCTTGAGACCCCAGCTCTTCCAGCAGAGAATTCCCCTTGATGGCAAGTCAAAAAAACTGGCTCTCCATTTTACGTGGTAATAATAGTAATACAAAAGAGACAGGGGGTGACCAGGAAAAGCTTTTATATAGGAGGAAGAATTAAACTGAGCTCGATGAGATGGGTAGAATGTAGGTACCTAGAGAGACAAAAGAATAGGATGGATTTATTACTTCTAATGTAATATTAAGAAGTAAGAAAAATTGGAAAATAAAGAAATGTAGGAAAACAGTCATTAAAATTCTCATTAACCAAAAAGCCACTGGGGTTTGGATTTTAATGTTGGATTTTAGTTTGCTTGTTTTCTGTGTTTCTTTTTTATATATAGGTTAGTTTTAACTGTACTGCAAGTTTATATCCCTATATTTTTATTTAACAGAGTAAGCAGTTTTCTAAGTTACTGTGAATTCATTGTAAACTTTTTTTTTTTTTTTTTTTGCACAGCATGTGGTTCACAGGACCTTAGTTCCCCGACCAGAACTTGAACCTGGGCCCCAGTAGTGAAAACACCAGGTCTTGACCACTGGACCACCAGGGAATCCCCTGTAAACATAATTTTTAAAAGATGTATATTATTTCCTTAAGGACACGTTGCATGGTTTATTTGATCAATCTTTCATATTTTGGCATTCTGATTCCTTTTATTATGTGCGATTATATATAACTATGCAATGAGTATTATTTTTGTTTAAAACCTTTTCTGAAATTTTGAGTTAATTACTTAGTGTAGGGACTACCAAAAGCAAAATTACTGGGAAAAGAGTGTGAATATTACAAAATAGGGCATTTCTAATACTGATTTTAAACCATCTCATATCATTCTCAAATGGTGATTCAAATTCCAGATAAAATTGATAAGAGACATTAAATTTAAGAACATAGGACCTAGAGTGTATGTCACAGAAATGTAATTGAAGGGTTTTTTGGTGGGGAGGGAGGGCTGCACCGCATGGCTCATGGGCTCTTAGCTTCTCAAGCAGGAATTAAACCCAGACCCTGGGCAGTGAAAGCCCAGAATGATAACCACTGGACCACCAGGAAATTCCCCTAGAAATGTAATTTTTAACTGTGCATGCAGCTATTCAGGAAAAAAAGGACTACGTTTTCCAACCCCCCTTGTAGCTAAGTGATGACATTCTGACCAGAGGGATATAAGCAGCAGAAGAGTCTCCTGACGGGCTTTGCTGGTGGCCCAGTGATAGAATCCACCTGCAATGCAGGAACCACGGGAGACTCGGGTTCAATCCCTGGGTCAGGAAGATCCCCTGGAGTAGGGCATGGCAAGCCACTGGAGTGTTCTTGCCTGGAGAATCTCCCGGACAAAGGAGGCTGGTGGGCTGCAGTTCACAGGGTCAGATATGACTGACCACGTACACACGCACACATTCGCTTGGCAGTAGCTGGAAACCTTTTGCCTTATTTTACCTTTTTTTTTTTTTTTTTAACTTGGCTGGCTAGTAATATGGGTACAATCATTTGGGATAATGAACATAAGGCCAAGAGCTTAGGCTTGGTGGGGCGACAAGCTGGAAAAGGCCAGGGTCACTGAGAACTTTGAGGAGTGGACCCCCCTTTTCCACTGTTTCTCCTCTCTTTGCATAGGAGAGAGAAAGTTCATTGCAAGCCACTGGTGGTTTGGGAATTCTACCAGAACAGCCAACACTAAATCAAACACCCTGTGGTTTTAGAAACTGGAAACAACGTTACAGACGCTTTTTTACCAGCCCCGAGGAGGGAAGAGTTACTGCCATGGGAAAAAGCATTTCAAATGTCCTTTGAGACCACGTTATGAGGTTTGGTTTAAATATTCCCGATTCGAACAAAAAAGAACACTTCAGTGTCCATAGGAGGAAATTCCAAGTAAAACTATGGAATTCATGACATCCAGCTTCCAATTTAGTTGCCTTAAGTGTAAAAGAAAAGAAAGGAGTAGGAGAATGGTGACTATCTCCCAGTTTATCTTGTTTCCAGAGATTACCATCCCTACTCCAAGAACTATTAAAAGGCCCTCTTGAGAGAACAGCAACCAAAAATAAAATGGCATTTGGCATCTCTCTGGGAACACATTTAACTCTCCTCTGAGAAGAATAACCTGCTTTAATTTCCTAAAGCCCAAGTCTAGCCCTGTTTTCCTCTGAGCTGGGAAAAAGAAATCCCTGAGAAAATATTTTGAAACAACAATATCAATCTGAAAAAAGAGAAGCAAAATGCCAAGCCAAAAGAAAGTTGTGTTAGAATGCATTTTGGTGAAAACACAGATACTTGTGGACTCAGATCTATGATCTGTTGGGAATGGGGAATCAGGGATTTTGTTGTTGTTCATCAAAAAAAAAGGGGGAGGGACTCATTTCTGGAAGCAGCAAAGGGAGTGAAATATTTTGCTGAGATGTTTAGAAGCAATCCTGGCCCTTGCTCTTTAGTGCCAATGGAATTTGTCAGCAATCAAAAACAGGATCAGATTCAAAAGCAAAGAGCAGCCTCTCCAGAACGAAATATCATCAGCAATGACATAGCTTCATTGGATGTCCTCTGGTGTAAAGAATTCTCTCCAGGCCAGATCTCCCCAGGCTCATGGTCCTCGCTGCCAAACCATGTGTGACCGGCCTGGCCAGTTCCTACAAGATCTACTTTTTCTCTCTAACTCATCCTGGTTGAACTTTTGGCTGCTTGCAGTCACCTCTCAAGCAAACTGTAGAGGGGGCATCCAGTTTGTGTTTATACAAAGCAACATGTTAATCTGAGCCAATTTCTTCTCACCAGTCTGCACACCTCTGAACTACTCCAATCAGGGTTAACCTGTGAAAAGCAAAGTGGAGTGTTGTCTTAGGCAAAGCCTAGCAGCAGCAGCAGCAGCAGAGATAACAAATCTGTTTCCAAAAAAAGTCACAGTGTATCTCAAAGCCAGTAGCATGAAAAAGAAATCAGTCACCATTGTCAGCCATTCCGTTATATCATCATTAACCTTCAGCGAGTCAAAGTATCCATTTATGTATGGACTTTTGGAGGTTTCTGATGTCATCAGTCTCTTTTGAAATAGACATTTCACCTCTAGGGTAAAGGAGGGGGTTGTAGAACTAGGGAGTGAAATCTATAATCTCTTGGAGGAGAAAAGAAAAAGGACTGGGCATGTAACTTTAATCATTGAAGGATTTTAGAATCACATTCCAGCGTGTTCCACCAGCAACACAGCTCGTTATTATCTTGGGCTTTTTCTTTAAAAGCCACCTGCCTGCAGCCCCAGAGGCTAGAAGTCTGCCCTTGGTCCTTGCCCACTTTCTCTTTCCAGACTGTTAGCATTTCAGCTGGTAGAGGTCCAAGTGCCCTCTGGACTCGTTGGCATGACATGTGCGTTTTCCAATTTGGAAGCAAAAGAACGTGTTCTCCAGGGAGGGCTCTTCAAGGTAATTGCTCTCTGAGAGATTCCTGCTACTGCCTTATGTAACCTTCACCGGAGACAAATCCCTCTCACTGTTAGAATGGGCTAGAAATCCAGAGGTGGAAAGATGGGAGCTCAGAACAGACTTGCCGAGACCTTTGAAACCAGTGACCTTTCCACACAGAGGAGATGGGGGAAAGGCCAGCCCAAGCCAAGGCAGCTGAATGCCTCCCCTGCCCTCCCTTCCCAGGCACAGCAGCTTTCCACGGCCTTCCTTTTCTGAAAGAGCATCAGTGAAGGAGGTTGGTGGAAGAATCAGCAAGGAGGTTGGTGTGTTAACCGGGATTCCAAGCAGAAGGAGAACACCACTTCTTTGGAATAAAGCCTTTAACAAATCACCGGGCCTGGAGGGCCCAGGGGATGTGGTTCGCCAACTCAAGAAAGAGGGGCTGCAAGAGGGATCTGGGTGTGTAGGGGGTGAGAAGGGGAGAGGAAGAAGGAAAAACCCAGAAAAGCGGAAGTTCCTCCCTGGGCCATTACCTGCCACCTCAGGCAGGGAACGTGGTTGGGTGGGAGGTGGGGAGGCTGGGGTGTGGGGTGACCAACAAATGGGCCGTAGGCTGGAAAGAAGTGTGGAAGAATAAAAATGAAATTGTTGGGACTTCCCTGGGGGCCCAGTGGTTGAGAATCTGCCTTCCAATGCAGGAGACTCGGGTTTGATCCCTGGTTGGGGAACTAAGATCCCACATGCCTTGGGGCAACTATAGTACCACAACTAAGACCCCACGCAGCCAAATAAATATTTAATTTAAAAAATGCAATTGTTTCCTGTGAGTCGTGGGCTCTGCTCTGAAATCTTCAGTAATGTTTCCGTCGTTTCCCGTTGTGGCGAGTACCTCGTTTTAGGAGACACTGAGGAGATGCCGTTCTGAGGTCTGCAGACCCTGGGTGAAAAGAGGGAGCAGCTGGACGCAGGAGACAGGAGAGCCCCGGCTAGGTTACGGCACTTTTGTTCCTCTTGTGCGTGCGCGCCACCACCCTGGAGAACAACAGCCAGAGTTGTTTGGGGGTGGAGAAGGGACGCTGGAAGCCCCCACGGTGAGGGTAGATGTGAACTTGAAACTGCCTGGCTGCAAAGCCCATCCTTTCACTATCTGCATAGTCACATCGGCCCCCGCCACCTCCGCACCCCAGCCCTCCCCAAAGCCCTGTGGTAGTTCCTGTCGACCAGCCTCCGGCCCCTATTTCTGGCAGGAGGGGCATAAATGGAGTGGATTTTGGAGCCAGACTCTCTGGGTTTGAATCCTAGCTCAGCTGTTTGCTAGTAGTATGAAGCTGGGCAAGGTATTCAGTCTCCCAATCTCAGTCTCCTAATCCGCAAAGGCAAGAAAATAACTGTGCCTGCTTCACAGAGTTTTCAGTGCACAATGCACTAAGTGTTAGTTGTTATCGTGATTTCTAACAACAACACAGGACCGTGCCATGGACAGCCCTGTAGATCCAGCTTCCTGAGCCACAGAAAGAATTCAAGTTTTGAGGCCAAACAGACTGGGTTCCAACCTCAGCTCTGCCCCTTCCGGCTGAGTCACTCTGGGCAAGTGACTTAACCGCCCTGTGAAAGGGGTGAAAAGCACCTCCCTTGAGGTGCAGGGTTGTTGGGAAAGTGGACTAACTTGAAAAGTAGCTGGCCAGGGACTGTCCGTCTATTTTAATTGTGACACGGTCTGGCGGCCCCCATACCCTAATTCTGCTTCACTGCACACAGATTCTAAACAGCTCTGGGGGCCCCCAGGACATCAGACTGGCCCCCCGACTGGCCCCATTTTGTTGCTGTTGCTGTGCTGGCTCTTCGTCACAGCACGTCTGCTCTAGCTGCGGCGTGCAGGCTTCTCCTGTTGCCCAGCACAGGCTTAGTTGCCTTGTAGCATGTGGGGTCTCAGTTCCCCGACCAGGGATCGAGCCACATCCCCTGCGTTGCCAAGTGGATTCTTAATCACTGGACCACCAGGGAAGTCCCTGGCTGAGTTTGATTGGAGTCAAACTCATGTAGTGAGAATTGTTCCCTCTGTGTTGTCTGGAAACCCAGTTGGCCCCATTTTAGCATCTTGCTGGGCAGGTTGGCTGAACAATGACAAAGGCTGTTTTGAGACTGCTGGAAAAACCTAAATTGGCTGAGACAGAATAAACTAAGTCAAACACATCTATGTGTAGCTCAGCTGGTAAAGAATTCACCTGCACTGCAGGGGATTCTGTGTCAATTCCTGGGTGGGGAAGACCCACTAGAGAAGGGATAGGCTACCCACTCCACTCTTCTTGGGGTTCCCTGGTGGCTCAGTTGGTAAAGAATCTGCCTGCAATGCAGGAGACCTGGGTTCAGTCCCTGGGTTGGGAAGATCCCCTGGAGGAGGGCATGGCAACCCACTCCAGTATTCTGGACTGGAGAATCCCATGGACAGAGGAGCCTGGCAGGCTGCAGTCCATGGGGTCGCAAAGAGTTGGATTCGACTAAGTAACTTTCACTTCACACACATTTATTACGTATGAGTCAAATGTTCCCCCCTTTCCTCCAGCTTGGGGCTGTTCTCCATGTTAACTGCCTCTTCCTCCTTTTCCAAGGACCTCCCCGAAAGCTTTGGTCACCGACTGCCACCATCATAATGCTTACTCCTCTAAGATGCCAAGCCCCATTATAGCCCCTCTAGAAGGCTTGAGTTCCCTTTGTCTGTTGCATGGGGAACAAGGCATTTTGTTTGGCCATTGTAACTCCAGAAAGTTGAAGGACTTGGAAACATATATATCATTATATATGTGGGTAGAGATGCATTGAAATCACCCTGGAAGAACACCTCTGAAGACTAATGTGGCTATCTCTAAATGTGAGGTAACGTGGTTATTTAAAAAATATTTGTTTTCTGTCGATCTATTTGGCTGTACTAGGTCTTAGTTGTGACACACGGCATCTTTTAGTTGCAGCATGTGGGATCTAGTTCCCTGACCAGGGATGGAACCCAGCCCCACCTGCTTTGGGAGCACAGAGTATTAGCCAACAGGAAAGATCCAATAATGTGTTTTTAATTTTTTAAAAAATCTGTACCTTTCTAATCTTTTTTACAATGAAAAGTGTGGCTTTTGCAACAGGGGAAAAAAATAATTAAGTGGTGTTCCTAACTAGAAAACCCATCCAACAGATATTTAGCAAGGCTGTATTGTGGCCAGCACTGGGAGTGGCACTGGATGAACAAAACAGATAAGACCTTTGCACTCAGAGAAACTGTAACAGGCTGAGGGAAACCCTTAGTAAACAAATAAATACATCAAGACAACACGGGGTGCATTGTTCACTTAAGGTGTTCTTATCGCTCCTTGCTATTCTCTGGAATTCTACATTCAGCTGGTTATCCCTCCCTTTCTCCTTTGCCTTTTGCTTCTCTTCTTTTCTCAGCTATTGTAAGGCCTCCTCAGACAACCACTTTGCTTTCTTGCATTTCTCTTTCTTTGGGATGGTTTTGGTTACCGCCTCCTATACAGTGGTACAAACCTCTGTCTATAGTTCGTTGGGCACTCTGTCTATCAGATCTAATCCCTTGAATCTGTTCATCACCTCCAATGTATAATCGTAACTGATTATAGGTCATACCTGAATGGTCTAGTGGTTTTCCCTACTTTCTTCCATTTAAGTCTGAATTTTGCAGTAAGGAGACCAGGATCTGAGGCACAGTCAGCTCCAAGTCTTGTTTTTGCTAACGGTACAGTGCTTCTCCATCTTCAACTGCAAAGAATATAAGGAGAGAAAAGAAAGCCTTTTAAGTGAACAGTACAAAGAAATAGTGGAAAACAATAGAATAGGAAATACTAGAGATCTCTTCAAGAAAATTAGAGATACCAAGGGAACATTTTGTGCAAATAAAGGACAGAAATGGCAAGGATCTAACCAAAGAAGAAGAGATTAAGAAGAGGTGGCAAGAATATACAAAAGAACGATACAAAGAAGGTATAATGGCTGGGATAACCACGGTGGTGTGGTTACTCACCTAGAGTCAGACATCCTGAAATGTGAAGTCAAGCAGGCCTTAGGACGCATTACTACAAACAAAGTTAGTGGAGGTGATAGAATTCGAGGTGAGCTATTTCAAATCCTAAAAGATGATGTTGTGAAAGTGCTGTATTCAATATGCCAGCAAATTTGGAAAACTCAGCGATGGTCATAAGATTGGAAAATGTCAGTGTTCATTCCAATCCCCAAGAAAGGCAATGCCAAAGAATATTCAAACTACCACACAATTGCATTTATTTCACATGCTAGCAAGATAATGCTCAAAATCCTTCAAGCTAGGCTTCAGCAGTATGTGGACCAAGAACTTCCAGATGTAAAAACTGGATTTAGAAAAGGCAGAGGAACCAGAGATCAAATTGTTGGATCATAGAAAAAAAATCAAGAGACTTTCAGAAAAACATATATTTCTGCTTCATTGACTGCACTAAAGCCTTTGACCGTGTGGATCACAACAAACTGTGGGAAATTCTTAAAGAGATGGGAATACCAGACCACCTTACCTGTCTCCTGAGAAATGTGTATGCATATCAAGAAGCAACAGTTAGAACTGGACATGGAACAATGGGTTGGTTCCAAATTAGAAAAGGAGTATGTCAAAGCTGTATATTGTCACCCTGTTTATTTAACTTCTATACAGAGTACATCATGTGAAATGCCAGGCTGGATGAATCATAAGCTGGAATCAAGATTGTCAGGAGAAATAGCAACAACCTCAGATATGCAGATAATGCCACTCTAATGGCAGAAATTGAAGAGGAACTAAAGAGCCTCTTGATGAGGGTGAAAGAGGAGAGTGAAAATGCTGGCTTAAAACTCAACATTCAAAAAACTAAGATCATGGCATCTGGTTCCCCTGTAAATAGATGGGGAAAAAATGGAAACAGTGACAGATTTTATTTTCCTGGGCTCCAAAATCACTGCAGACAGTGACTGCAGCCACAGAATTAAAAGACACTTGCTCCTTGGAAGAAAAGCAATGGCAAACCAAGACAATGTATTAAAAAACAGAGATATCACCTTGCTGACAAAGGTCCATACAGGCAAAGCTATGGTTTCTCCTGTAGTCATGTACAGATGTGAGAGCTGGACCATAAAGAAGGCTGAGCACCAGAGAACTGATCTTTTTGAACTGTGGTCTGGAGAAGACTCTTGAGAGTCCCTTGGACAGCAAGGATATCAAACCAGTCAATCCTAAAGAAAAGCAACCCTGAATAGTCATTGGAAGGACTGACGCTGAAGCTGAAGTGACAATATTTTGGCCACCTGATGCGGAGAACCCACTCACTGGAAAAACCCCGATGCTGGGAAAGATTGAGGGCAGGAGGAGAAGGGGACAACAGAGGCCGAGACGGTTGGATGGCATCACCGACTCAGTGGACATGAGTTTGAGAAAACTCTGGGAGATGGTGAAGGACAGGAAAGCCTGGTGTGCTGCAGTCCATGGGGTCTCAAAGAGTTGGACATGACTTAGCAACTGAACAACAACAACAGCAAAGTGGGCTGCATGCAGCAGAAAAAGTGAGCTGCGTGCTGCAGCTGAGAGTGATGGAAAGTGCTTGAGAAGGCGATTAACAGAGGATGTTCAGGCTCAGATTTTTTTAGGAGGAGAAAGAGGCTGCAATGCACACAGTGTGTGGAGGAGAGTTCTAGACACAGGAAGTGCCTCTGGGATGGTCCTAAGACAAGTGCAAACCTGATTTAAGGGAGGGAGTGTTTGGAGAGTGCAGGTGAGATTTGGAGGGGAGGAGCCAGTTCAGCAGAGCCTCTAAGCTTTGGTGAAGTGTTTGCTCTTTAGTCTGAATGCAAGAGGAAGACTGTTAAGAGGCTCTTGAAAGAAAGGAGGCTAGGGTGGTACTCATGAGATGGAAAGAGATCCATGGATTGAGAGATTTTGAAAGCAAAAACATGCTGTTGGACTGGAAGTGGAGAATGAGGAAGAGGGGAGTGCCACTGATGGCTTCGCACGCTGACTTGGAATTATCCATCAAAGACAGACAGACTGTGGGAGGAACAGATTCAGACCTGTTAAATTTCACAGGACTGGGTTTATTAAAAGGGCAGCATTCAAAGTGACTCAGCCCTCTGATGTAATCAAGTTCATTGTAAACAAAAGTTGCTTTGGCATAACTCAAAAGCTTTATAAAGGTTTGGTTCCTTATTTATAGAACTGTGAAGGACTTGAGTCACGTATTCCTTTGAGTTGTACTTGATTTCATTTTATGGATAACAATATGTGCTACAGAGGCAGTTGGTAGTTCAGGGCTTTCACAAAGATAGCAGGTATAACCCTTGTGAAATAAATGTCATATTGTTATAGCAAGACTAGAAATTTAAACAAAACATTGCGTCTGCCCCGTGGCCTCCTCTCTGCCCTACTATGCACTGTGTGTCTGTACGTTGACCAGACCTCTCCCATCAGCAAGAATGCCTGCTTTACAGCAGCGTTCTCATAGTATCGATCAGTGCGTGTGTGCACAGTTGCTTCAGTTGTGTCTGATTGTTTGCTATCCTATGGAGTGTGGTCCACTGGACTCCTCTGTCCATGGGATTCTCCAGGCAAGAGTACTGGAGCGGGTTACCAAGTCCCCTTCCAGGGGATCTTCTCAACCCAGGGATCAAACCAGTGTCTCCTGCACCTTCTGCTTCACAGGCAGATTCTTTATCACTGAGCCGCTGGGGAAACACAGTATCAACCAATGCCTTAAAAGATAGCACTCCTTCTTGTTCTTGTAAGGGGTGATGGGACCTACCATGATGGCACTCAGGTCTGGCTTATATAAACTGTCAATAATATGTCCTTTGATGTACCGCCCTCTGTCTCATAAAACTTACGTAACTGAGTCTTGACTTCTAAGGGGTGGACCAGTCCTCAGCATTCTGAGATGCTCTTCCCGGATTATGATCCTCAAATTAGGCTCAAATAAAATTTTCCACTTCTTTCTTAAGTCGATTGACTAATTTTTTTTGTCAACACCCTCATGAATAGCAAAAGTCTACTATAGATAGATAAATACGAGACAATATGTTCTGGACAAATTATTGGAATAATTTCCAATAAAACTTTATAGAAAATATAAAGTGACTGGTTGGTATGCAGTCTCTGGATAGAAAATAGTTGTCCTTTACCTAGCACTCACTAGTAATAGGTGTTGCTCATTCTGTTATACATTGTAAATAAAAGTCCTGTTTGAGTCACATGTTATTTATCATCCAATTTACATATGAGAAAAAAAGGCTCAGGAAGGTTAAGTATCTTACGCAGAGTCACGGAGCCAAAAAGGGGCAGAATCTGCATTGGACCCAGGTCTCACCTGACTAGAAAGCTTGGGCTTCTATGAGGCAGATGTCTTTGGTCTGGCTGCATGGGATTTGGAACAAGGAAGGGTTTGCGGGGAGTGACACCCATGGAAAGGCATGACTGCTGAGCAGGCCTGTCAAAGTCTCTGGAGCCCAGCGAGGCGCTCTGTAGGCAGACTGCCCTTCAGAGGGCTCCTCAGTTGGGTGGAAATGGCCAGGTCCTGGCATCCCACTCCAGCTCACCCGTGGGCTGGAAGGGCGCCTAAGAAGAGCGTGATCTCAGCTCGAAAGCTGGGCTGAGCCTCGAAGACTGTCCATTAGCTGTCCTCCGTGCATCTGGGCAGGAGTCTGTCCTTCAGTGGGGATGTGAACGTGCGTCTCCTTGTTTGCCTCATTGCCAGGGCCCCTTCACCCAGGAAGAGCCAGTCTGCTGGTTATCCACTGCTGTGTAACAGATTGCCCCCAAATGCAGCAGCTTGAAACAGAAACCATTCGTTATCTCATAGCTCCTGTGGATCAAGAGTCCAGGCCTGGTTTGGCTGGGAGCCTTTGGCTAAAGGTCTCTCATGAGGTTGCAGTCCAGTGTCCTGGGGTTGCAGACTCATCTGAAGGTTCCTCCAAGGAGAATACGCCCCTGAGCTCACTCATGTGTGGTTGGCAGGCCTTTGCCCCTCCTCACAGGGGTCTCTCCACGGGACTACCCCATGGGATGGCTGCAGGCTTCCCCCAGGGACAGAGAGAAAGAGGACCCAGGGTGGAAGTCATGGCCCTTTAAAACTGAATCTTGGAAATGACATCCTATCACTTCTGCCACATTCTATTTGTCAGAAAAGCGTCAGTTAATCCAGTCTATAGTCACGGGATGTGAGTGAAAGACGGTCAGAAGGCAGGGTCTGCTGGCAGCCACTGTAGAGGCTGACCGCACAGGAAGCTGCATATTCAGATAAACACCACTGATGACAATTATAATTTTTGCTACCATGTTTTGACCATTTGCTATGAATTAGCCATGGGATTTGGCCCTGACATATATCACTTAATGATTCCTTCATTCGCCCAAGACTCATCAGGTCTCAGGCCCTGGGAGCCTCTGAGAACAGAATGATACATGAAGTGATTTCCTGCTCTGGACATGAGGTGCTCAAATTGTAACTTGTTGTAATTTGACAAAGGAGGGAAAGAGCAGTCACACAGATAGTAGGTAAGTGGCTGAGCCAGGAAGGCAAAAGCGGTCAGTGTGTTTTCTGAAGACACTTCAGTAATTTTTCTGAAGACACTTCATTACTCCTGAAAACATGTTATTCTGAGAACAAGTGTGAGGAAGGAATAAGTCACAAAGAATTGACATGATGTAATTCCGTGTGCACGAAGTTCAAAAACAGGGGCTTGCTTAGCAGTACACAAATAGTGGGGACACTCAAGATAAAAGAATGGAAATAAAGCCCACAAGTTAGGATAGCAGCCTCTTCTGGAGGTGGAAGGGAAAGTGGCTTGGGGTGGGGGGTTCACAAGATAATTCTGGGGTGGGGGTGGTGCAGCTGAGTGCCCTTCTAGACCTCACTGATGCTTATATGGGTGTCCAATTTATAATGACACATTAAACTGTATATGTGCTTTTATTTATTCCTCTGTATGTATCAGATGCTTGACAAGTTGCTTCAGTTGTGTCTGACTCTTTGTGACCCTATGGACTGTATCCCACCAGGCTCCTCTGTCCCCGGGATTCTCCAGGCAAGAATACTGGAGTGGGTTGCCATGCCTTCCTCCAGGGGATCTTCTGAACCCAGGGACTGAACTCATGTGTGTTATATCTCCTGCACTGGGAGGCGGGCTCTTTACCACTAGCGCCACCTGGGAAGCTCTCACGATAAATAAAATGACGATAAAAAATACAATTGTGCTGGAACTTCCCTGGTAAGGTTCCGTGCTTCCACTGTATGG
This sequence comes from Oryx dammah, assembly GCF_014754425.2. NCBI lineage: Eukaryota > Metazoa > Chordata > Mammalia > Artiodactyla > Bovidae > Oryx > Oryx dammah. The sequence goes on along the minus strand of NW_024070192.1, from coordinate 54,176,615 downwards.
GGCATAGTTTTGATTCCCGGCTGGGGACCCAAGATCCCACCTGCCTCAAGGTGCAGCCAAAAAATTTGCATTGAGTGGGACGTTATTTTCCAGGTGCAGACACCTGTGATGGAAGGTAAAGAGCTCCCTGGTACAGACAAGGGGGCATAAGTCTTTTTGCCTTTGGCACAGATGGACCCCACAGTCTTGAGACCGTTAGGTGTTGTTTCCAGGGCTCCGAAGAGCTCTGGCACCGCAGTCCTGTATGTGTCAGAAAGGAATTCAGCGAGAGGCGAAGGGATAGATAAGAAGTGATTTACTAGAATAGGATGCTTGTAAGGTTCACAATTAGGCAGGCAAGCATTGCACTACCCCAAGGATTCCGTGGGTTGCATTTTTATAATCAGAGGGAGAGGAAAGGGAGGAGCTCCCCTCTGTCTTTCTTGAGTAGACAGAAGGTTTCCATCATCAGTTCCTCCCCTGGATAGGGAAGGGACGTCTGCTTGTCCCGTATAGTTGGGCCAGTTCTGTCATAGCACTTCAGGAAAATATGTTCAGGTCTCGGTACAATGGCCGTCTTTCATTCTGAAAAGTCGCCTTTCGGTAAATGATTGATATTTTGTGTGCACAGGGCCTGTTTTGGGGGTCATTAATTTGATGACACTGGGTAGGTTGTAGGCCTTATTTTTCTACTATTGTTTTATTGTCTGGGGGCGGGCACTGTGCAAAGAGCATGTCTTAGGGGCCAAAGAGCATGTTTGGGGGGGGGTGGTTATTAACTCACTGAGCTTACTGGGCAGGATGTAGATCTCACGCCACCATTGTTTTATTGTTTTGGGGTGTCTCCTGCTGCTGTTGCATGGTTTTGTTGCTAAGCAAGTTATCTTGATTTCATCCTTAAGCAAACCAACCTGACTTTGATGCTAAGTGACCTGTTTTGCTTTAGGCTTCAAACAAGCCCACATTGTTTCAAAATTTTCCCATTACTTTCTGGAGTGGTCCTTAGTCTTACTGTGATCTCTCAAAGCCCTCTGAAGTTCCCTCTTTATCTACAATTCCCTAATGGGGTTTCTAAGCTAACTATTCGATTATCCTCTTCTAGCCCTATCAGCCTGGCTCACCACTATGTTCTTAACATGTGTTACGCTCAAAATAAATTAGGAGAAAGACAGTGCTTGGTGAGATCATCTTGCCATTTGATACAACATGTCTGAGCAAGTGGGGTTTTCTATTTCTGAAAGGACTGCTAGAGACTGAAATGGGATTCCCAATATAACAATGGCCACTTAGATCATTACAAAGAAAAGAGCAACTTTGTATAAAAGTGCCAGGGAAAGCTCACTCCCAGGGTGTGCAAGCCTGAATGCTAAGTCACTTCAGTGGTGTCAAACTCCTTGCAACCCTGTGAACTGTAGCCCACCAGGCTCCTCTGTCCATGGAATTCTCCAGGCAAGAATACTGGAGTGGGTTGCCATTTCCTACTCCAGGGGCTCTTTCCAACCCAGGGATCAAACCCATGCCTCTTTGGTCTCCTGCACTGGCAGGCAGGTTCTTTACCTCTCGCCCCACCTTTGATGCCCCCATTCCCAGGGTGCCTCAGATTAAATTGGGCTTAAAGTCACCTCTTTTCAGAACCGGTTGAAAAAGCAGAAGGGTCTTTTAAGTTGGGTTCTTTTTGAGGCTGCAAAGTCAGATCAGCTGGAAATACTTGAAAGGGATTTGTCCACCAGGAGGGATAGAGGGCTGGGGATGGAGAGCGGGGAGATGTCCTATCTCTTTGGGGGATTTTGAGCGCCTTCTACCCAGTCCCACTTTGGTTAGATGGAGCTTTTCTTTCTGAGTTACCAGCCTGCTAGATGTCCTCATGACAGGGGCCTTCTTCTATCATTTGCAGGGGAGGTAGGGTTGCCAGATAAGTACTGGATGCCTGTTAAATCTGAATTTCAGAGAAACAGTGAGTCACTTTTTAGTGTTAAGGATGCCCCCAAGTATTGCATGGGATACAATTATTTTTACTTGTTTATGTGGGCTTCCTTGGTGCTCAGACAGTAAAGACCCCCACCTGCAATGCTAGGAGACCTGGGTTTAATCCCTGGGTCAGAAAGATCCCCTGGAAAAAGAAATAGCAACCCACTCCAGTATTCTTGCCTGGAGAATTCCATGGACAGAGGGGCCTGGCAGACTACAGTCCATAGGGTCAAAAAGAGTCAGGCTCGACTGAACAGCTAACACTTTCAATTTCTTTTTTTTTTACTTTATTTTACTTTACAATACTGTATTGGTTTTGCCATACATCAACATGAATCCGCTGCAGGTGTACATGAGTTCCCAATCCTGAACCCACCTCCCACCTCCCTCCCCATACCATCCCTCTGGGTCATCCCAGTGCACCAGCCCCAAGCATCCTGTATCCTGCATCGAACCTAGACTGGCGATTTGTTTCTTATATGATATTATACATGTTTCAATGCCATTCTCCCAAAGCATCCCACCCTCTCCCTCTCCCACAGAGTCCAAAAGTCTGTTCTATACATCTGTGTCTCTTTTGCTGTCTCTCATACAGGGTTATCATTATCATCTTTCTAAATTCCATATATATGTGTTAGTATACTGTATTGGTGTTTTTCTTTCTGGCTTACTTCACTCTGTATAATAGGCTCCAGGTTCATCCACCTCATTAGAACTGATTCAAATGTATTCTTTTTAACGGCTGAGTAATACTCCATTGTGTATATGTACCACAGCTTTCTTATCCATTCGTCTGCCGATGGACATCTAGGTTGTTTCCATGTCCTGGCTATTATAAACAGTGCTGCGATGAACATTGGGGTACACGTGTCTCTTTCAATTCTGGTTTCCTCAGTGTGTATGCCCAGTAGTGGGATTGCTGGGTCATAAGGCAGTTCTATTTCCAGTTTTTTAAGGAATCTCCACACTGTTCTCCATAGTGGCTGTACTAGTTTGCATTCCCACCAACAGTGTAAGACGGTTCCCTTTTCTCCACACCCTCTCCAGCATTTATTCCTTGTAGACTTTTGGATCACAGCCATTCTGACTGGTGTGAAATGGTACCTCACTGTGGTCTTGATTTGCATTTCTCTGATAATGAGTGATGTTGAGCATCTTTTCATGTGTTTGTTAGCCATCTGTATGTCTTCTTTGGAGAAATGTCTATTTAGCTCTTTGGCCCATTTTTTGATTGGGTCGTTTATGTTTCTGGAATTGAGCTTCAGGAGTTGCTTGTATATTTTTGAGATTAGTTGTTTGTCAGTTGCTTCATTTGCTATTATTTTCTCCCATTCCAAAGGCTGTCTTTTCACCTTGCTTATACTTTCCTTTGTTGTGCAGAAGCTTTTAATTTTAGTTAGATTCCATTTGTTTATTTTTGCTTTTATTTCCAGTATTCTGGGAGGTGGGTCATAGAGGATCCTGCTGTGATATATATCGGAGAGTGTTTTGCCTATGTTCTCCTCTAGGAGTTTTATAGTTTCTGGTCTTACGTTTAGATCTTTAATCCATTTTGAGTTAATTTTTGTGTATGGTGTTAGAAAGTGTTCTAGTTTCATTCTTTTACAAGTGGTTGACCAGTTTTCCCAGCACCCTTTGTTAAAGAGACTGTCTTTAATCCATTGTATATTCTTGCCTCCTTTGTCGAAGATAAGGTGTCCATAGGTGTGTGGATTTATCTCTGGGCTTTCTGTTTTGTTCCATTGATCTTAACACTTTCACTTTCATGCATGCGTTTACCTATTTTTGGTTGCACTGAGTCTTCCTGCTAAGCGCAAGCTTTCTCTAGTTGTCAGTCGGGGGCTACTCTTGGCTGTAGTGTGCGGGCTTCTTATTGCGGTGGCTTTTCTTGTTGTGAAGCCCGGGCTCTAGCCACATGGACTACAGCCGTTGAAGCACTCAGGCTCAACAGCTGTGGTTCGTGGGTTCAGTTGCTCTGTCGCATGTGGGATCTTCCCAGACCAGGGACCGAACCCATGTCTCCTGCATTGACAGGTGAATTCCTGTCCACTGTACCACCAGGGAAGTCCAGGATATACTAAAAGAAAATTATTCGTTGCTTATTTGAAATTCAAATCCAACTATTCAACTGAGCATCCTAACATTTTCATTTGTACATTTATTTGGCAACTCCCAGCAGAGGGCATCCAGCATCTAGCAGAGGAACGGACAACTGGATGCAGGCAAAACGCTCCTGGGCTCCACGCAGCCAGCAGTGCACTCTGCTTGCTCGGTCTGCTCACATTTCTCTCCCTTTTGCCAACGCTTGGAGGTTTCTACCTACTGTGCAGGGTGCACACTTGCTCTGCACAGGATATTTGATGATGTTAAGGATTATCATTAACTATGAAGTATGGTAATGACATTGTATGTTTTTAAGACGGTCTTATCTCTTAGAAATGTTTACTAAAATGTTTACAGATTAAGCAATGTCTGACACCGGCTTTAAAATAATATGAGGAAGAAACACATGTTGTCAAAAAGGAAAAGGTAGATCGTGCGACTTCCCTGGTGGTCCAGGGGTTAAGAGTCTGCCTGCCGTTGCAGGGCACACCGGCTTGAGCCCTGGTCCAGGAAGATTCCACATGCCACGGGGCAACTAAATCTGAGCGCCACAACTACTGAGCCTGTTGCTGCAACTACCGAAGGCCCTGTGCCCTAGAGCCCCTGCTCTGCAATGAGAGAAGCTGCCACAGTGAGAAGCCCACACACAGCAACAAAGACCCGGCACCGCCAAAAAAATAAACTTTTTTTTTTTTTTAAAAAAAAAGGTAGATCATGCATGCTGCTGCTAAGTCGCTTCAGTCGTGTCCGACTCTGTCCGACCCCATAGACAACAGCCCACCAGGCTCTCCTGTCCCTGGGATTCTCCAGGCAAGAACACTGGAGTGGGTTGCTGTTTCCTTCTCCAATGCACAAAAGTGAAAAGTGGAAGTGAAGTCGCTCAGTCGTGTCCACTCTTCGTGACCCCTTGGACTGCAGCCCACCAAGCTCCTCTGCCCATGGGATTTTCCAGGCAAGAGTCCTGGAGTGGGGTGCCATTGCCTTCTCAATGCAATCCCTATCAAGCTACCAATGGTATTTTTTTTGCAGAACTAGAACAAATAATTTAACAATTTATATGGAAACACAAAAAACCTTGAATAGCCAAAGCAATCTTGAAAAAGAAGAATTGAACTGGAGGAATCAATCTGCCTGACTTCAGGCTCCACTACAAAGCCACAGTCATTAAGAAAGTATGGTACTGGCACAAAGACAGAAATATAGATCAATGGAACAAGATAGAAAGCCCAGAAATAAATCCATGCACCACTCCAGTACTCTTGCCTGGAAAATCCCATGGACGGAGGAGCCTGGTAGGCTGCAGTCCATGGGGTCGCTAAGACTCGGACATGACTGAGTGATTTCACTTTCACTTTTCACTTTCATGCATTGGAGAAGGAAATGGCAACCCACTCCAGTGTTCTTGCCTGGAGAATCCCAGAGACAGAGGAGCCTATTGGGCTGCCGTCTATGAGGTCGCACAGAGTAGGACACGACTGAAGCAACTTAGCAGCAGCAGCAGCAGCAGCAAGGACACCTTATCTTTGACAAAAGAGGCAAAAATATACAATGGAGAAAAGACAATCTCATTAAGAAGTGGCGCTGGGAAAACTGGTCAACCACCTATAAAAGAATGAAACTAGAACACTTCCTAGCACCATACACAAAAATGAACTCAAAATGGATTAAAGATCTAAATGTAAGACCAGAAATTATAAAACTCCTAGAGGAAAACATAGGCAGAACACTCTCTGATATAAATCACAGCAAGATCCTCTATGACCCACCTCCCAGAGTAATGGAAATAAAAGCAAAAATAAACAAATGGAACCTAATTAAACTTAAAAGCTTTTGCACAATGAAGGAAACTAAGCAAGGTGAAAAGACAGCCTTCAGAATGAAGCAAATAATATCAATGAAACAACTGACAAAGAATTAATCTCCAAAATACATAAGCAGCTCATGCAGCTCAATACCAGAAAAATAAATGACCCAATCAAAAAATGGGCCAAAGTAAACAAACATTTCTCCAAAGAAGACATACAGACGGCTAACAAACACATGAAAAGATGCTCAATATCACTCGTTGTCAGAGAAATGCAAATCAAAACCACAATGAGGTACTATTTCACGCCAGCCAGAATGGCTGCGATCCAAAAGTCTACAAGCAATAAATGCTGGAGGGGGTGTGGAGAAAAGGGAACCCTCTTACACTGTTGGTGGGAATGCAAACTGTTACAGCCACTGTGGAGAACAATGTGGAGATTCCTTAAAAAACTGGAAATAGAACTGCTATATGACCAAGCAATCCCACTGGGAATACACACCAAGGAAACCAGAATTGAAAGAGACTCATGTTCCCTAATGTTCATTCCAACGCTGTTCACAATAGCTAGGACATGGAAGCAACCTAGATGTCCATCAACAGATAAAGGGTAAGAAAGCTGTGGTACCTATACACAATGGAATATTACTCAGCTGTAAAAAAAACAAATGCATTTGAGTCAGTTCTAATGAGGTGGGTGAACCTGGAGCCTATCACACAGAGTGAAGTAAGTCAGAGAGAAAAACACCAATACAGTATATTAACACATATATATGAAATTTAGAAAGACGGTAATGATCCTGTATGCAAGGCAGCAAAAGAGACACAGATGCAAAGAATAGACTTTTGAACTCTGTGGGAGAGGGCGAGGGTGGGATGATTTGAGAGAATAGCATTGAAACATGTGTATTACCATATGTGAAATGGATCACCAGTCCAAGTTCAATGCATGAAACAGGGCACTCAAAGCCTGTGCACTGGGATGACCCAGAGGGATGGGATGGGGATGGAGTTCAGGATGGTGGACACATGTACACTCATGGCTGATTCATGTCGATGTATGGCAAAACCCACCACAATATTGTAATTAGCCTCCAATGGAAATAAATTAATTCCTTCAATTAAATAATTAAAAACAGGAAAAAAAAAAGATAGATCATGGTTGCCTGGGAATGGCAGTAGAGAGAGGGAATGCAAAGAGGCAGGAGAAAACTGAGGGATGACAGAAGTGTATTGTGTTTTGATTACGGCAGTAGCGTCAAGGCTGTATACATCTCTTCTGTGCATGAGCAGTCGCTCAGCCGTGTCCGACTCTTTGTGGCCCCTGGACTGTAGCCCACCAGGCTCCTCTGTCCATGGAACTCTCTAGGCGAGAATACTGGAGTGGGTTGCCATTTCCCAACCAAGGGACTGAACCTGCATCTCCTGAGTCTCCTGCGTTGGCAGGCAGATTCTTTACCACCGTGCCACCTGGGCATCTGTTAAATCTCATCAAACTGTTCACTGAGAAATGGATGTGGTTTATGGTACACAAGATTTACCTTAAAAAAGGTATAACCTCAATAAAAGTACTAGTCGAAAACTAAGATATGGAGGGGACATGGCTAGGGGTAGGGATGAGACCGATCCTGTCTTGGGGGTGGCGATGCTTACACACGGGGCTCATTACACGGACCACCTGCTCTCTGAACTGTGTTCAGAATTCTCCATAATACAAAAGATTTCAAAAGATAATAAGCAAGGGGAAGGAAATTCCAAATTAGATGTTTGGGGATTTCTCAGAGAAATGTTAGTCATTCATTCATGTCTGACTCTTTGAGATCCTGTGGACTGTAGCCTGCCAGGCTCCTCTGTCCACGGAATTCTCCAGGTAAGAATACTGGAGTGGGTAGCTGTTCCCTTCTCCAGGGGATCCTCTCGACCCAGGAATTGAACCCAGGTCTCCTGTATTGCAGGCAAATTCTTTACCATCTCAATAAAAGAAGGTGGTTAAAAAAATAGAAATAGATTTGATTTATATAACTGCAAATGACTGAAAGATGGTTATTATCTGGAAGGATGTTATACTTGGATTTCCTCTAAGTGACTGAAAATTCTCATTACACATTAATGAAGAAAAATGAGAATCGAAAAGAGTGGGAATGTAAAGTAATACAGTCACTTTGGAAGACAGTCTGGCAGTTTCTTAAAAACTAAACATAGTCTTACCATATGATCCCGCAATCACATTTCTTGGTATTAACCCAAATGAGCTGGAAACTTATGTCCACACACAAACCTGCATACAAGTGTTTGTAGAGGCTTTATTCATAACTGCCAAAACTTGGAACCAAGCCAGATGTACTTCAATAGGTGAATGGTACATTCATACAATATAATACTATTCAATAATAAAAAGAAGCAAGCCACTCGGGGGTGGGGGTGACAGAAGTGGGGAAAATATGGGTCAAAGAGGGTAAACTTCCAGTTAGGAAATGAACAAGTTTGGGGATCTGAGGTACAGTGTGGTGGTTATGGCTGATAATACTGTTTAATTTACTTGAAAGTTGCTAAGAGAGTAGATCTTCAACAGTCTCATCACACACACACACACACACACACACACAAAAGAAATGGTAACTCTGTGATGGATCAGAGGTGGGAGCTAATATTACAGCAGTTATCATTTTATAATTTATAAATATGTCAGATCAACACATTGTACGCCTTAATGTTACACAATGCTTTCTGTCAACCTATACCTCCTCAAGGCTGGAAAGAAGGAAGGAAGGAAAGGAGGTGGGGAGGGGCCCACCAAGCCAGGCAAAGCCTCGGAGGAGGCATAAATGCATACTGATAATGAAAGAAGCCACTCTGAAAAGATCACAAACTGTATGATTCTAGATATATGACACCCTGGAGAAGGCAGGACTGCAGAGACAGTAAAAAGCTCCGTGGTGGCCAGAGGTCAGGGGGAGGGGAGGTATAAGCGGAGCGTGGGATTTCCAGGGCAGTGAAAGCACTGTCTGATACTCTGCACGACATTACACGGTTGTCAAAACCCATGGAACTGGATGACACAAAGATGGAGGCTTAGCATCAACTAGGGCCCTTCGTGAATAATAACGCATCAATTTTGGTTCATTAATCGTAACAAGTATAACACACTAATGCCAGATGTTAATAAAACAAGGAAGCGTGCACTTGGGGAGAGGGGCTGTATGGGAACTCTCTGTACTTTCTGCCCAATTGTTCTATAAACCTAAAACTGCTCTAAAATATGTCTGCTAACTTTTCTAAAGATGAGAATAGAAGAAGCAAATCCAAATGAGATATTTTGGAATTTTTCAATAAGGGAGATGTGCTTTAAAAAAAGAACAATTGGAATTAGATTTGGTTAAGATCATTGTGATAGCCTGGAAGAAAATTATTACCATCTAAAGGGATTTTGCGGAGAAGGCAATGGCACCCCACTCCAGTACTCTTGCCTGGAAAATCCCATGGATGGAGGAGCCTGGTGGGCTGCAGTCCATGGGGTCACTAGGAGTTGGACACCACTGAGCGACTTCACTTTCACTTTTCACTTTCATGCGTTGGAGAAGGAAATGGCAACCCACTCCAGTGTTCTTGCCTGGAGAATCCCAGGGACCGGGGGAGCCCGGCGGGCTGCCGTCTATGGGGTCGCACAGAGTCGGACATGACTGAAGCGATTTAGCAGCAGCAGCAGCAAAGGGATTTTGGCTTCCCAGGTGGCGCTGGTGGTAAAGAATCTGCCTGCTAATGCAGGAGACAGAAGAGGCTCAGGTTCGATCCCTGGGTTGGGAAGAGCCCCTGGAGGAGGAAGTGGCAGCCCACTCCAGTATTCTCGCCTAGAGAATTCCATGGACAGAGGAGCCTGGTGGGCTACCGTCCACAGGGTCGCCAGAGTCAGGCACGACTGAAGTGGCTTAGCACACATGCACGCAGAGGGGTTTCACACACAGATTTTCACCACACATGTGCCCTCCGGTCTCTCTGTTTAGCCCATCAGCATCTTGTAACCGTCCAGTGTATGCACCATTGTTTTCTAACTCAGAAGGGTGACTCCCGCTTGCAAATGGTAAAATTGCGGGGTGTGTGTGGGGGCGGTGCTTCCGGAAATTTGATGAGAGTGAGGATATGCTTTGAAATATTAATCCAGGGACTTCCCTGGCGCTCCAGTGGGTAAGACTCCATGTCTCCAGTGCAACAGAGGGTTCGATCCCTGATCGGGGAAATAAGATCCTACATGGCGTGGCTGAAAGGAAAGAACGGAAGAAAGATTAATCCAGCCACACAAACCCCGCTGACAAGGCTGGGAAGCCGGGATACTGAGCTGCTATAAGCCTTCGCTTGGCAGAGGTGGCCTCCCTTAACTGTTGGAAACCAGCCTCCCGCCTCTGGTCTGGGAGACACACCCAGTTCCCAGGCTCTGACTAAAGGAGACAGTGAAAAGCTCTGACTGAACCCTGCTGGTCGGGAACAGAGCCACCTGTCAGAAGGAGAAACAGGTTGTGACTAACTCGAGGGTGCTCCCAAGTGGCTGTGGACCAGCAGTGGTCCCTGGCAGACAGAGGCAAGAAGTGTGCGTCTAGCTCTATCACCACATTGCAGAAGCTTGGAGTACAGACTCCTTGATGTAGCTTCCACTAGTGGGCTGGATATGCAAGCACCACAGGGATCAGTACTACCAATGATAACTAACAGTTATTCAGCATTTGCTCTGTACAAGCACTGGGCTACGTGTTTATGTGAAATACCTCATTTAATCTTCACAGCCATCTCGAGGCAGGTACTATTTGCATCTCCATTTCAAGAGGAGGACGCACAGAGAAATTAAACAATTTGCCCAGGTCACAAAGCTATTATGTGGTAGAGCTGGGATCTGAACTCTGCCTTGCTAGACCCTCCCACCTGTCCTCTTAAACCCTGTCCTAGTGAAAAATGAAAAAGTGATAGTTGCTCAGTCGTGTCTGACTCTTTGCACCCCCATGGATTGTAGTCTGCCAGGCTCCTCTGTCCATGGAGTTCTCCAGGCATTCCCTTCTCCAGGAGATCTTCCTGACCCTGGGATCGAACCTGGGTCTCTTGCACTGCAGACAGATTCAGTACCACTGAGACACCAGGGAAGCCCTCTCTCCTGGCGAAGAAGAGAGCAGACAGATTAGAAGGAGGGAGTGCTCTCTAAATGGCTATAATGTCTTTGAGTCATTAGTGCTTGATGAGGCTACAGTCTGGCAGTAATGCAAGAACCTGAAGGGGAGGGGGGCTGCTAAGGATGGTGACCAGCTGTGATGAGTGCTCTCTTGTTAGATGAAAGCTTTTCAAGGTCAGAAATGTGTCTCTTTCCCCCAGTGCCTAGCACGGTCATGGCACATAGTAGACGCTCAGTAAAAGTCTGCTGAGTGAAGGCAAGAAAGAATGTCTTCTAGGCCACCAGAGCCATTTGCATGGACTTACCCCCTGGGGACCTAATAAATACTTGATTGCTTGATGGTGATATTGTTATTGTGATAAACATATATCAACAGATAGAACACAATTGACTATTTTAAATTGACTTTTTTTTCCCCACAAAAAAATAAGCTGTCCTTTTAATGATACCTTCAGAGCTCTCAAGGGTCATCATCATATACTATTTGAACAGGAGAGTGAAATTTTGAAATTCGATGTTTATCATGATTACAGTCCAATCAGAAACCTCATATACGTGCCCCTGCAATGTTCTCTGTGCTCTAGTGGGATTGAGGATGGAGAGAAGGGGCTACCTCAGTCTGATGCTGAGCAAAGTGGAAGTGAGCAATTTAAAAGCATAAAAGAAGTGGTCCAGTGGTTAAGACTCTGCACTTCCAATACAAGCGGTGTGGGTTCAGTCCCTGGTCAGGGAACTAAGATCCCACAAGCTGTGCAGTTCAGTCAAAGTCTATACATAAAATGTAAATGAAGAGCATTGTTCATGAAGGTGATTGATGTCCCAGATCCGGTACTTGGGATCATAGCCTGCAATGAAGTGGTGATAATACTGTAACCCCCTTAAAGGAGCTGGGCCATTTTAATCATTTTTAAGAGCACAGTTCAGTGGCCTTAAGTACATTTACATTATTGCGCATGCCGATGATTTTAAATGATACACAGATTAACAAAGCAACAATCTCTTTCCTCTCTAAACTAGTCTGTATTAGTGCTGGTCAGGATGGCGCATGGGTTATGTTCTAGTAACAAAAGCTCTGAAATCTCAGTGGCTGAAAAAAAAAAATTAAAGCTCATGCCACGTGTCCACTGCAGGTCAGCTGGGAGCTCTGTCCCACGCCACCCTCACTCTGGGAACCAGGCTGATGGGAAGGACGCTATCTGGAGTATTGCTGATTGCTACTGGCAGAGAGAAAACAGCGGCAGACTTTGTGCTGGCTCTTAAAAAACCTACTCAGGGACTTCCTGGATGGTTCAGTGGTTAAGACTGCCTGCTCCCGAAGCAGGGGGCCTGGATGCCTGGGTTCATTCCCTGGTCGGGGAACTAGATCCCATATGCTGCAACTAAAGATCCCTCATGTGGCAGCAAAGACCTGTGCCGCCAAATTAATTTTTTAAAAAATCCGCTCACACGTAACTGGTCAAAGCAGGTCGCGTAACCACCCCTAACTTCAAAGAGAACGTGGAAGTACAGTCCTATAACGTCTCTCGGAAGAAAGACGCAGAGTCTTTGTGAAGAGCCCTGTGAATGCTAAAGTCTGTTCCAGTTACAAATGGCAAATCACATTCGAATTGGCCAGAGCAGAAAAGACTTTGCTGACTCACCTGAGCCTAGGGGTAGCTGGCTTCAGACACAGTTGGATCTAGGCACTGAAAGATGTCTTCAGTGATCCATCTCCCTTTTGTCTGGGCTTCATGCTCAGCTAGAGTTTCCCTAGTCATGATTTAAAAAAATAGCTATCAGCAGTTTCTTAATTTCCACCAAGCGACTTTCACTTTCACTGAAAGGAAGGGGCTTCCCAGGGGGCGCTAGTGGTAAAGAACCCATCTGTCAATGCAGGGCACTTAAGAGCCACAGGTTCCATCCCTAGTTTGGGAAGATCCTCTGGAGGAGGGCATAGCAACCCACTCCAGTATTCTTGCCTGGAGAATTCCATGGACAGAGGAGCCTGGAGGGCTCCTGGAGGGCTTCAGTCCATGGTGTTGCAAACAGCTGGACAAGATCAAAGTGACTTAGCACACACCGAAAGGAAGAATCTTTTCTCATTGTTTCCTATGAAACTTCTGGAATGATTTCCATTGGTTTAGATTGTATCACAAGCTTCCTGGTCCAATCTCTTATTAGTCTGGCCCGAAGCATGTGTTTACACCTCCTCTTGCAGCTGGGAAGTGAGTCAGCCCCACTTGGAAAACAGGAGCTGACGATGGAGGTGGCGTGCTTTTGCCAAATGGAGCAATGTTTCCATTGCTAGACAGGGGATGCTGAGCCAGGCCCAAGCAGATCCTGCCTGCAGTGCAAGAGATGCAGGTTCAAGCCCTGGGTCAGGAAGACCCCCTGGAGAAGGCGCAGCAGCCCATTCCAGCATTCTTGCCCAGAGGATCCCATGGACAGAGGAGCCTGGCGGGCTACAGTCCATAGCATCGCACAGAGTCAGACACGATTGAGCGACTCAGCAGGCATACCTGTATCCACACTTGTATGTGGAATCTAAAATATGGCACAAATGAACTTATCTACAAAACAGACTCATGAACATAGAGAACAGACTTGTTGTTGCCAAGGGAGGGTCGGGGGAGAAGGATGCACGTGTATAAATGAATCACTGTGTTGTACAGCGGAAATTAACACCCTGTTGTAAATCAACGATACTTTGATAAACTAAATTTTGCAAAAGAAGTAGGATATTCACAGGCCCCAAAAACCTAAGGGAGAAAACTAAAGAAAAGAAGTTTGCTTTTCTTAGGAAACAGCACAGCTGGTGGCTGAGACAAGGAAGGGAGCTGCCGAAGGTAACCAATGAGTTAACCGGTTATACGGGTGAGAGCGGAGCTCAAGCATAGTCTCTGCTTCTCGGAGATGGCCACACTCATCCAGGGAAAGAGCAAATGTCGTCGCCTCTGACCTCACGCTCTCTGCTGGCTTTCCTTCTGCTGCTGCTGGATGATACTGGTGTGTGTGTGTGTGCCTGCAAACACCCATGTACACCCATGTATATGGTGCTGTGAGCAGCTATATTTACATGCTTCTGTATAACTTTTGATTGTTGCTCTACCTGCTACCTGTTGATCTGTCCATGTTTCTAGTGAAAAGATTTTTAGAACAGTCAGTGCTGCTGGTCAGGATTATTACCGTATTAGTTAAATACCCGAACTCTGTCAGCAAAGAGAATGGGGCTCCAACCTGTTATGCCATTGACTCAGTCTGATGCATTCTATTTTTAAATTAATTGGTCTGTCTTTGGCTGTCCTGGGTCTTCGTGGATGGGTGGGGGCGTCCTCTAGCTGTGGCAGGCAGGGGCTATTCCTCACGGCAGCGTGAGGGCTTCTCACTGTGGCGGTCACTCTTGCTCTGGAGGATGAGCTACAGGCTGCACGGGCTTCGGTACTTGCGGCATGCAGGCTCAGTAGCTGTGGCATATGGGCTTAGATCCTCCGCATGTGAAGTCTTCCTGGACCCGGGGTGGAACCCACGTCCCCTGTAGCGGCAGGCGGGTTCTTACCACTGCACCGCCAGCAAAGTCCTCCGACATATTTTAATTTACTCAGTCTGAGACTTAATTTCCTAATCTGTGAAATGCGGATAATAATATTTACTTCCCAGGGTCACAGAAATGGTCAAACAACATAAATGAAGTGCTTAGTATAGTACATGACACATAAAAGCAGCTATCATATATTGAAAATTCATTTTCTTTTTTGGAATTTTTATGTATTTTAATTGGAGGCTAATTACAATATTGTATTGGTTTTCCCATACATTGACATGAATCAGCCATGGGTGTACATGTGTCCTCTATCCTGAACACTCCTCCCACCTCCCTCCCCATCCCATCCCTCAGGGTCATCCCAGTGCACCAGCCCTGAGCACCCTGTCTCAAAATAAAAGCAAAAATAAACAAATGAAAATTCATTTTCAATAACAACAACAATAATAGAGCAGAAAATTGAAGCCATGAAAAAATAATACTGGAGTGGGTTGCCATTTCCTTCTCCAAATATAGACAGGCATTTACAATGTGATCTCATTTTTAATAAAATACACACACACACAACTGAAAAGATATACACCAGAGTTTACCAATGATAGTGTGAGTGGGATACAGATTATTTTTAAAATTATATTTTACTTTGCTCATATGCAATTGGCTGCACATTATTTTGCTGATCTCTAATTCCTCTAGTTTGTACAAGACATAGCTATTTTTATGGAATGGTAAAAAATTTCACTATAAAAGAAAGAGTGGGTGATTTTTCTGGAAGATCTAGCAAAACTGCATGACCAGATGCCAGGGGATGGATAAGGTACCAGCCTATCTTGGCAGGCTTCGGTTGTCTTATTTTTCGTCTGCTTGCTTTTTCACTCTCAGTCTTTTTTTTTTTTTTTTTTTAATAAATACAAGCACTGCTATCAGGGAAAGCCTCCCACAGAGACTCAAGGCTGTCCCCGGCATCAAAGAGCCTGGGGTAGTCTGTTGCTTATCCGGGTGTGCACCCAGCTTACCACTCAGTTCTCTCTGCAGCTACTCTTGAGGATCTGTGATAACAGAAGGGAGCAGTGATATAAAACATGAGGAGATCCTCTAAGCCATTGGTAATTGAATCCACGGTGTTCATCTCTACATGAAAAAGAAAGTGTGTTAGTCGCTCAATTGTGTCCGATTCTTTGTGACTCCATGGACTGTAGTCTGCCAGGCACCTCTGTGTATGGGATTCTCCAGGCAAGAATACTGGGGTGGGTTGCTGTTCCCTTCTCCAGGGGATCTTCCCCACCCAGGGATCGAACCCTGGTCTCCTGCATTGCAGGCAGATTCTTTAGTCTGAGCCATCAGGGAAGCCCTCATCTATACATACTTAATTTTCAGTGTCTCAACCAGCAAATGGGCTGCTCTGACAAGTGGAAAGAGCTTGTGTCCCACAAAAGAGTGGCTGATGGGAGAGGAAAGCCGGCTGGGAACCCTGGGGGAAGGTAATTCGTTCAGCAGACCGATCATTTGAATAATTAATACGTGCCTTCCTTAACTCTACACAGCCATTTGACTTCACACAGATGAATGGCCATTACACAATTAGACTCTAGGTGAGGAAGATTAGTATAAATTTCCCTCAGGACTGGTACTCACAGTTATCAAATGCTTACTGAACACTCGTTGTCTGGGAGTCCAGAGGGTGGGAGATAGAAACAGGATCATTTCACCAGCTGCAACACGTGTTTGACCCTGAGGCTGCTCCTCATACATGCTGGATTTAGTATGCTTCACACGTTAGGGGCTTTTATGGTAGTTACATATGTGCCCTTGTGCTTGAGACCTGATGGCACCTCAACAAAAGGCTACGTGGATTGTGGAAGAGGCTGGGAACGGGTGTGGTGGGGAGTTGGCAAATTGGCGTGGCTGCAAGCTGGGTTCCTAAAGGCTCTGAGGCTGCAGAGCTGAGAAAGTCAGATCTGGTGGGTGGCAACTGGGTCTACACCTAACGTTGGTTGGTCCCAGGTAAGGATATAAATATTAGACTAATGTACCATGTGTATAAATAATAAGAATTTATAATCAAACCAGTAAACGGTTAAATAATATATTTATATATTAATTAACATATTCTAGCTCTTAAAGCAAGACAGTTCCAGAAAAACATCTATTTCTGCTTTATTGACTAGGCCAAAGCCTTTGACTGTGTGGATCACAATAAACTGAAGAAGATTCTGAGGGAGATGGGAATACCAGACCCCTTGACCTGCCTCTTGAGAATCCTGTACGCAGGTCAGGAAGCCACAGTTAGAACTGGACATGGAACAACAGACTGGTTCCAAATAGGAAAAGGAGTACGTCAAGGCTGTATACTGTCACCCTGCTTATTTAACTTCTGTGCAGAGTACATCATGAGAAACGCTGGACTGGAAGAAGCACAAGCTGGAATCAAGATTGCTGGGAGAAATATCAATCACCTCAGATATGCAGATGACAACACCCTTATGGCAGAAAGTGAAGAGGAACTAAAAAGCCTCTTGATGAAAGTGAAAGAGGAGAGTGAAAAAGTTGGCCTAAAGCTCAACATTCATAAAACTAAGATCATGGCATCTGGTCCCATCACTTCATGGGAAATAGATGGGGAAACAGTGGAAACAGTGTCAGACTTTATTTTGGGGGGCTCCAAAATCACTGCAGATGGTGATTGCAGCCATGAAATTAAAAGACACTTACTCCTTGGAAGAAAAGTTATGACCAACCTAGATAGCATATTCAAAAGCAGAGAGATTACTTTGCCGACTAAGGTCCGTCTAGTCAAGGCTATGGTTTTTCCTGTGGTCATGTATGGATGTGAGAGTTGGTCTGTGAAGAAGGCTGAGCACCGAAGAATTGATGCTGTCGTGTTGGAGATTGAACTGTGGTGTTGGAGAAGACTCTTGAGAGTCCCTTGGACTGCAAGGAGATCCAACCAGTCCATTCTGAAGGAAATCAGCCCTGGGTGTTCTTTGGAAGGAATGACGCTAAAGCTGAAACTCCAGTACTTTGGCCACCTCATGAGAAGAGTTGACTCATTGGAAAAGACTTTGATGTTGGGAGGGATTGGAGGCAGGAGGAGAAGGGGACGACAGAGGATGAGATGGCTGGATGGCATCACTGACTCAATGGACGTGAGTCTGAGTGAACTCCGGGAGTTGGTGATGGACAGGGAGGCCTGGCGTGCTGCGATTCATGGGGTCGCAAAGAGTCGGACACGACTGAGCGACTGAACTGAACTCAACTGAACTGACTGAGCTCTTTATTTCAATAAATACAGCTTCATCACAACAAAACAAACATACTTTCGTGAAAATGTTTCTTGGCTGCGTCAGATATCAGTTGCAGCGCACAGACTCAGCTGGTGTGGCTTGTAGGCTTAGCCGCACTGTAGCACATAGGATCTTAGTTCCCCAGTCAGAGACTGAACCCAAATCCCCTGCATTGGAAAGCAAATTCTCAACCCCTAGACCACCAGGTAAGTCCCCATGACAACAAAATTTTTTAGAAGATGCATAAAGCTGTGGTTCTTAACATGACCTAAGGCCAGCAAAATAACAAAAATAACTGAATGTAATTGTTACTGCGGTGAATATTAATTTCAGTTTCCTTGGTGTTTTTTCCTTCTCGAGGTTTATCAATGTATATAATACACATTACTTATTTTCCATGACTTTTGAAATATATTCCTTTATAATAATAAAGGAAAAGAAATATAATACTTTTGATTATATTTCATAAGATAATCTAAGTATTAGTAAATTGAGTAAATGAAATTTACTTCTAAATATGTTGTGTATGATTTTTCTTTTACTCTAAATCACATTAAATTATCTCATTTTGAGATTGCAGATTAGCTGCATTCTATATAGTAATCATTGGATGCATTTTTTAAACCTACATTGCATGTTGAGCACTTTTCCCCTGCTTTTTTGTGGTTGTTCTCTCTTTTTTATCTTTTGTTTTCACTTTTTAATTTTTTTTAAATTATTTATTGATTTATTCACTGTACTGGGTCTTCATTGCTGCACGCAGGCTTTCTCTAGTTGCAGCGAGTAGGGACTACTCTCTAGTTGCAGTATGTGTTCTTCTTATTATGATGACTTTGCTTGTTTTGGAGTGTAGTTGACACTGAAAGGTGAACTCCCCAGGTCAGTCGGTGCCCAATATTCTACTGGAGAAGAGTGGAGAAATAACACCAGAAAGAACGAAGAGAAGGAGTCACAGTGAGAACAACGCCCAGTGGTGCGTGTGACTGGTGACGGAAGTAAAGTCCGATGCTGTAAATAACAATATTGCATAGGAACCTGGAATGTTAGGTCCATGCATCAAGGTAAATTGGAAGTGGTCTAACAGGAGATGGCAAGACTGAACATCGACCTTTTAGGAATCAGTGAACTAAAATGGATTGGAATGGGCAAATTTAACTCAGGTAACCATTATATCTACTACTGTGGGCAAGAATCACTTAGAAGAAATGGAGAAGCCCTCATAGTCAACAAAAGAGTCCGAAATGCAATCTTGGGTGCAATCTCAAAAAAGACAGAATGATCTCTGTTCGTTTCCAAGGCAAACCATTCAATTTCACGGTAATCCAAGTCTATGTCCCAACCAGTAATGCTGAAGAAGCTGAATTTGAACAGTTCTATGAAGACTGACAAGACCTTCTAGAACTAACACCAAAAAAAGATGTCCTTTTCATTATAGGAGACTGCAATACAAAAGTAGGAAGTCAAAGGATACCAGGAGTAACAGGCAAGTTTGGCCTTGCAGTACAGAATGAAGCAGGGCAAAGGCTAGCAGAGTTTTGTCAAGAGAAAGCACTCTTCATAGCAAACACCCTCTTCCAACAAGACAAGAGAAGACTCTACACATGGACATCACCAGATGGTCAATATTGAAATCAGATTGATTATATTCTTTGCAGCCAAAGATGGAGAAGCTCTATACAATCAGCAAAAACAAGACTGGGAGCTGATTGTGGCTCAGATCATGAACTCATTACTGCCAAATTTAGACTTAAATTGAAGAAAGTAGGGAAAACCACTAGACCATTCGGGTATGACCTAAATCAAATCCCTTATGATTTATACAGTAGAAGTGAGAAATAGATTCAAGGGATTAGATCTGATAAACAGAGTGCCTGAAGAACTATGGATGGAGGTTTGTGACATTGTACAGAAGGCAGTGATCAAGACCATCCCCAAGAAAAAGAAATGCAAAAAGGCAAAATGATTGTCTGAGGAGGCCTTACAAATAGCTGAGAAAAGAAGTGAAAGGCAAAGGAGAAAAGGAAAGATATACCCATCATAGACTTCCAAAGAATAGCAAAGAGAGATAAGAAAGCCTTCCTCAGTGATCAATGCAAAGAAATAGAGGAAAACAATAGAATGGAAAAGACGAGCGATCTCTTCAAGAAAATTAGAGATACCAAGGGAACATTACATGCAAAGATGGGCTCGATAAAGGACAGAAATGGTACAGACCTAACAGAAGCAGAAGATATTAAGAAGAGGTGGCAAGAATACACAGAACTGTACAAAAAAGTTCTTCAAGACCCAGATAATCACGATGGTGTGATCACTCACCTAGAGCCAGACATCCTGGAATGTGATGCCAAGTGGGCCTTAGGAAGCATCACTATGAACAAAGCTAGTGGAGGGGATGGAATTCCAGTTGAGCTCTTTCAAATCCTGGAAGATGATGCTGTGAAAGTGCTGCACTCAATATGCCAGCAAATTTGGAACACTCAGCAGTGGCCACAGGACTGGAAAAGGTCAGTTTTCATTCCAATCCCAAAGGAAGGCAATGCCAAAGAATGCTCAAACTACTGCACAATTGCACTCATCTCACATGCTAGCAAAGTAATGCTCAAAATTCTCCAAGCCAGGCTTCAACAGTACGTGAACCGTGAACTTCCAGATGTTCAAGCTGGTTTAGAAAAGGCAGAGGAACCAGAGATCAAATTGCCAACATCCGCTGGATCATGGAAGAAGCAAGAGAGTTCCAGAAAAACATCTATTTCTGCTTTATTGACTATGCCAAAGCCTTTGACTGTGTGGATCACAACAAACTGAGAAATTCTTTAAGAGATGGGAATACCAGACCACCTGACCTGTCTCCTGAGAAATCTGTATGCAGGTCAGGAAGCAACAGTTAGAACTGGACATGGAACAACAGACTTCTTCCAAATCATGATAGGAGTACATCAAGGCTGTATATTGTCCCCCTGCTTATTTAACTTATATCCAGAGTATATCATGCGAAATGCTGGTCTAGATGAAGCCCAAGCTGGAATCCAAATTGCCAGGAGAAATAGCAATCACCTCAGATATGCAGATGACACCACCCTTATGGCAGAAAGCGAAGAAGAATTAAAGAGCCTTTTGATGAAAGTGAAAGAGGAGAGTGAAAAAGCTGGCTTAAAACTCAACATTCAAAAAGTTAAGATCATGTCATGCAGTCCCATCATTTCATGGCAAATAGATGGGGAAACAATGGTAACAGTGACAGACTTTATTTTCTTGGGCTCCAAAATCACTGCAGATGGTGACTGTAGCCATGAAATTCAAAGATGCTTGCTCCTTGGAAGAAAAGTTATGACCAACATAGACAGCATATTAAAAAGCAGAGACACTACTTTGCCAACAAAGGTCTGGCTAGTCAAAGCTATGGTTTTTCCAGTAGTCATGTATGGATGTGAGAGTTGGACCATAAAGAAAGCTGAGCACCGAAGAATTGATGCTTTTGAACTGTGGTGTTGGAGAAGACTCTTGAGAGTCCCTTGGACTGCAAGGAGATCCAACCAGTCCATCCTAAAGGAAATCAGTCTTGAATATTCATTGGAAGGATTGATGCTAAAGCTGAAACTCCAATACTTTAGCCACTTGATGCAAGGAACTGACTCATTGGAAAAGACTCTGATGCTGGGAAAGATTGAAGGCAGGAGGAGAAGGGGATGACAGAGGATGAGCTGGTTGGATGGCATCACCAACTCATTGAACATGAGTTTGAGCTTCGGGAGTTGGTGATGGACAGGGAAGCCTGGCATGCTATAGTCCATGGGGTTGCAAAGAGTTGGACACGGCTGAGCGACTGAACTGAACTGAACTGAGACTTGGCACAAGCACTTCAGTAGTGGTGGCACACGGGTTTAGTTGCCCCATGGCTAGTAGCATCTTTCTGGACCAGGGATCAAACCCATGTCCTCTGCATTAGCAGGCAGATTCTTAACCAATGGACCACCAAGGAAGTTCCTCTTTTTTCCTTTTTTTATGCTGAACATTTTTTTCATCACATTTAAAAATAATTTTTATTAAACCTAGAAACTTTCCATTGTTTGCTATAAATATTGATTTGCCCTTTGCCACAAAAAAAGTGTAATTATTCTTGATTAAATTTGGACACATATTATTTTATCCTCTAATTTAAGAAATTCTCTTCCATATGTTTATTACAGAATATTGAATGTCATTCCCTGTGCTATACAATAGGATCTTGCTGCTGTTTATCCATTTTATACATAATAGTTTGTTAATCCCGAACTCCCAATCTGACCCGCTCCACCTCCTCTTTCCTTGGCAACCAGAAGTCAAGCCTGTTCTCTGTCTGTGAGTCTGTTTCTTAGATAAGGTCATTTGGGTCGTCTTTTAGGTTTCACATATAAGTGATATCGCTTGATATTTATTTTTCGCTTTCTGGCTTACTTCATTTTGCATGATATGATAATCTCTAGATCCAGCCAACGTAGCTACAATAGCATTGCTTCATTCTCTTTTATGAATGAGTAATATTCCATTGTATATGTGTGTGTGGATATATATACGCATATATACCGTATCTTCTTTATCCACTCATCTGTTCGCGGACATTTGGGCTGTTTCCTCGTCTTGGCTATTATAAATAGTGCCGCTATGAGCATCAGGGTGTGTGTCTCTCTTTTAATTATAGTTTTGTCTGGATATATACTCAAGAATGGAATTGCTGGGTCATATGGCAACCCATTCCAGTGTTCTTGCCTGGAGAATCCCAGGGACGGGGGAGCCTGATGGGCTGCCGTCTATGGGGTCGCACAGAGTCAGACACAACTGAAGCGACTTAGCCGCAGCAGCAGCAGCAGCAGCAGGACAACTCTATCTTTAGTTTTTTAAGGAACCTCAATCCTGTTCTCCTAGTGGCTGCACTAATTTACATTCCCTCCAGCAGTGTAGCAGGGTTCCCCTTTCTTCATATCCTCTGCATTTGTTATTTTTAGGCTTTTTATTGATGGTCATTCTGACCGATGTGAGTGGTACCTTTTGTGCCACCTGTAAACTTGATTTGCATTTCTCTAGTAATTAGTACGGAGAAGGCAATGGCACCCCACTCCAGCACTCTTGCCTGGAAAATCCCATGGATGGAGGAGCCTGGTGGGCTGCAGTCCTTGGGGTCGCGAAGAGTCAGACATGACTGAGCAACTTCACTTTCACTTTCACGCATTGGAGAAGGAAATGGCAACCCTCTCCAGTGTTCTTGCCTGGAGAATCCCAGGGACAGGGGAGCCTGGTGGGCTGCCGTCTAGGGGGTCGCACAGAGTCAGACACTACTGAAGCGACTTAGCAGCAGTAGCAGCAGCAGTAATTAGTAATGTTGAGCTTCTTTTCTTATGCCCATTGGTCATCTAAACACATCCTATTTTATAAGGATGTCATACATAATCTAAGAATATCATTTGCCTCTGTTGAATACTATTTTTATTTTGCTGTTTATTCAATCTTTTAAAAATTAATTGTTGTAGTTTCATATATATTTTTTGCATGCAAGTGATGTTTCATTTTAGTCAAGAACCTAAGTGCTTCCAAACACAGACAGCTTAATTGGCCAAAAGTGACCGCGTAAAATTTTGTCATAGAAGTAACAAAACATTGCTTTTGGACTGAGGATATGAAAATACATAACAGCTATTTCTAGGATCTCTTTTTCCATCTAAAATAATTTTACTATAAAATGAAATACTAAATTTAATTCTGCCATATTGGTGCAATGGAAAATTGTAATCATTAATTTGAATTGAATTGGCTCTTGCTAGAAACATATTTACATATTTACACTGTCAGAACGACATGACAGCTATTTTTCAGGATCACTGTCCAATAAACACAGTAAAGCTCCAGATGTTTTTGGTTTCCACATTTAATTTCAGCTTTTATAAATGCAATTTTCTTCACATGCTATTATTGGACAGGCCAGAATTGCCTTTGGCTTCCTGAGTTATAACTTTGTTATCAACAAATCTTTTTGTTGCTGTTGTTGTTCTCATCGTTTTAATCAATAATGAAGCGTTCATTTACTGGAGAATATGAAGTTTCAGGGATTTAATCTTTCCAAATGTGAGTTGAAAGGTTTCTTTGTTCGTTTCCTTTTGATTATTAATGAGAACTTTATTAAGCAAAAAATTTCTAAAATCCTTTTTTTTTTATGTGGGTCATGCTCCGCAGAAGTCTGCTCACTTGCATTGTTTCTAGTTTTTAAAAATTGAAGTAGAATGCTTTTTTAAAAATTGAGGTACAGTTGATTTACAATGTTATGTTAATTTCCACTGTACAGCAAAGTGATTGTTATACATACAATATACATATATACACACACATATATTCTTTTCCATTATGTTTTATTGAGGATATTGAATCCAGTTCCCTGTGCTGTATAGTAGGATCTTGCTGCTTCTCCATGCTATATGTAACGGTTGACATCTGCGCGCCTGAAACTCTCCATTCATCCTTCCCTCCTGCCCTCTCCCCTTTGGCAACGACAAGCCTCTTCTCTGAGTAAGCAGACTGCTTTCTGTTTCCTTTCCCTGCAGCTTCTTCCTTCTCTGAGCTCCGCTTTAGGCAGCACCGTGTGGAGAATCTTAGCTCCCCATCCAAGCGTTGAAGCCGTGCCCCTGCCAGGAAGTGAAGTGCAGAGTCTTAGCCCCTGGACTTGCAGCAAAGTCCCTGAGCTCCACCTTTGTATTTTACATCTCTATGAAGATCTTGCGCTCATTTTCAAGATTATTTAAATAAAACTAAAATGTATATCTAAATTTTTGAAAAATTTACATTTTATTCAAATGTTAAGGAAAACATTATTTTAGCATTCAGTGTGCCTCTAGTTGCCACTGTACTTGTTGATCTGGTTGCCAATTCCTGTTTCCTGAATGTTGCACCTGAACCTGCATATGTACACATTTAAGAGTAATATGAATTATTTAATGATATAAAACATCCTTTAGCGTTCACTTGCAGCAGTTGGCCAATACCAGAACCAGGCACCTCTGGGGAAATGATAGCTTGTTATGCAGGAATCTATGCAGTCAAGCTAGCTGAGAGGAAGGATTTGACAAGTGAATTGATTTATCTTTTTTCCTTAAGTGCTTCCTCCACCGTGCACTTGGAGGCAGTGTCTAGCTCTACGTTAGTGGAAGCACAGCTGGCAAATCTACAGGACGCTTGGTCTCAGTCCCTTTGTGTTTCAAGGACAAAGGGTCAGAAGTGTAAGGAAGTAACCTCTTGGGATCTGAACAGTGTGCGTCATGAGAACAAATGTTGAGGGTTTATGAAGCCTGCTGCGGCAGCACTGACTGCCAAACTCCGAACGATGGGGATGCTCACATTCTGTAATACACCTATTGGTTGTGCTTGTGATTTGTAGGGTCCTCTAAAGTTCATGGCTGGGTCCCTTTTGCCTAGGTTAAAGGGCTATGGTGGCCCCTTTGGATGTTGTCTTTGGAAGAGTGAGAATCGATAGAGGGTGGGATGCCTGGCAGACCAGCTACTAGGAGAAAGGAGCCCCACCAGATGTGATTTGGGAGAGAGAGAAGCAGCAGATTACCACAAGGCTAAAGCTTCCGGGTTCTTTCCCTTGCACAGACTTTTCCAAGACCCATACCTATTTTTGTGTTCTTTTTCTTAGCAATGGCCCCCAGCCTATAAAACATAAGGTAGTTTTAACAAGACTCAAGCCAGGCAGGTTCAGGGCAGTTCAGGATTGGTCCTCTTGGCAGTGACCTGGAGTACTCAGCAGAGATACTCTTGGTGCCTCTGGGGTACTCAGAGGCATTTGAGCTGAAGCGGAGCCCTGGGCCAACCCAGTCCAGTTTCACAGTAACATCAGAAAGCCCAGCAGTGAGAGTCATCCGAATCCAAAGAACAGAGCTGATCAAGAGAAATATAATGCAAATTACAGGTGCAACTTTGAGTTTTCTAGTTGTTACATTTAAACAAGTAATCAAAGAATCAGATGAAAGTAATTCTAATAACATATTTTATTTAATCCACATATTTTATTTAATAACATAATCACGTACAGATGTGAGAACTGGACCGTAATGAAGGCTGAACACCAAAGAACTAATGTTTTTGAATTGTGGTGCTGGAGAAGACTCTTGAGAGTCCCGTGAACTGCAAGGAGATCCAACCAGTCAATCCTGAAGGAAATCAACCCTGAATATTCATTGGAAGGACCGATGCTGAGGCTGCAGCTCCACCTGATGGGAGGCGTCGACTCATTGGAAAAGACCGTGATGCTGGGAAAGATCGAAGGCAAAAGGAGAAGGAGGCTGCAGAGGATGAATTGGTCAGACAGCATCACCAACTCAACAGACATGCATTTGAGCAAACTCCAGGAGACAGTGGAGGGCAGAGGAGCCTGGTGAGCTATAGTTCATGGGGTCACAAAGAGTTGGACACAACTTAGTGACTAAACAACAAGAAAAATGCAAAGCATTAATGAAGTCCCTAAAATCTGGTGTGTATTTCATCCTTGCCACACATCTTGACTCAGACCACCCACATTTCAACTGCTCAATAGTTAAGTGTGGCTATGGCTACCATATTGGGCAGCACGGCTCTAGATAAGCCCTCTGTCTCCACCTTCTCGTCAATGCTGGCTGGGGCACTGTATTAGTTTCCTATTGCTGCAGTAAGAAGTCACCCCAAACTGAGCGGCATAAGACAACACAAATTTATTCTCTTACAGTTCTGGAAATCAGAAGTTTAAAATGGATCTTACTAGGCTAAGATATTGGTCAGGTTGCCTTCTTTCTGGAGACACTGTTCCCTTGCCTTTTCCAGCTTCTAGAGGCTGTCCACATTCCTTGGCTCTTAGCCCCACATCACTCCAACCTCTGCTTCCATAGTCACACCTCCTCCTCGAGCTCTAACCCTCCTATAGTTCTGCACCCTTCTTATAGGATCCGTATGATCATGTTGGGTCCACACAGATAATACAAGATAATCTCCTCATCTCAAGATCCTGCACTTAATGATATCTGCCAAGTCCCCTTTACCAAGCAAGATAGCATATTACATGTTTGGGGATTAAGATGTGGACATCCTTGGGAGGTGCTTAGGAGAGGCCAAGGCTTCAGGGAAAAGATGCTAGGGCCCCTAGCCAAAGCAGGGTCAGGAAAAAAAAAAAAAAAATGAAAGAATGGCTCTATTTTGTCCAGAAAAAGAACAAGAATGAGCTGAAAGTCTATGGGAGGAAAACTAAGGGAAGCTGAAGGCGTTGGACCTGTGAAGGAACCTGGTTCAGGATCACCCCAACCAGCAGGCTCCCAACTTTTTCGGTCATTCGGGAAACGTCACTGTTATTAGTCCTAGAACAGAACCTCTTCTCCAAGGATCACATCCATTCCACACCCCCACTCCACCCCCTCCATCACTATCAGCTACACACACAGACACACACACACACACATACTCAGCATGAAAATCAGAGGCAGACTGCTCCTAAAGTGCTTGGTAGTAGAATGGATCATTTGAAGATGAACAAATTAATTGAAAAAATAAATATGTTCTTTATTTCTTCATAGGAATACTATTAAAATGGAACAGTGGGCTCCTGACCAAGGACTCAGCACTAAGTAAGTCAGGGATGTGGTCAAAAATACTTCCTAGAAGAAAAGATTATAAAAATCTATAATCACCTAGAACAATAAAACTGTACTGCTCCAACTTCTATAAAACAGACTTAAATATAGCTACAATGATTATGCAAGAGCCCAGAGAGCTGTAAGTGTGTAAAAGTGCCTTTGGATCATATGTTTGAACTAGAACCCAATCCGACGGCTATAAAGCTGGTGAATGACAATCTTGCTCAACCTGTTGGAGTTTAGATGGCTCCTTAGAGGTGAATTAATGATTTACGCTCTCTTAGGGATTCCTTTATTTTCTCTTGATATGTTTCACTGGGGCCAACAGAGGTGTTTAAAGCTCTTTCCATGAGTCAGTATATCAGTATTCAATGCGTTATTGGGGATGGCAGCCACCCCAGCCAATCTGGTCCAGAGCATTGAAGAAACCAGTGCCCTGGAAGGGGCGGGGCCTGGCCCTGACACACCCACCCAGGATACGCTCTGGGAAGGCAGCCCACAGGTGCGGGTGCGGGGAGGCTCTCTGGTTTGGCAGGTAGAACACGGAATCTGGGGAACAGGGCAATCAATAATAAGCAGGTTTTGCATAAAATAGGAGGCATCAGGGTCATCTGTTACAAGAGGCAGATAGAGGTAGGAACAGAGGGGGTACTGAATTAACACCCCTGGTATTCTTGGATGTCACAGTTACCACTTAAAATACATTTGAGTGACCTCAAAGATCCATGACATGCAGCCATTTGTCATCTCGCCAGGACAAGCATCTTAAACACCTTGAGCACGTGGAAACTAACTGAGTGAAAACCAGTCTCCCATCTCACCATGACACTGTGGTTCTTTGCTTAGAGTGGAGCATACGGAAACTTTCTTTAGGTAACTGAAAAATAATAATAACCACGATGGTTTTTCCTCTGGAAGAGAAAGTTAGCTGCTGATGCTGTTATTAAACTGAAGAGAAATTTAGATGGAAGAATGAAATGTAATTGTCAAAGTCAGCTGCGCTGGGCTGGAAATGATGAATAGGTCCACTTGTATTCTATTAAAAAAAAGATTTTGAAGAAGTTCTTTGAGTATGGCACAAAAACTGGTCATCACAGGAGAATTAAATTTTAGGGAATGTTGAAAGGAAGGTGAGCATGTGATAAGAGGCTACGCACAACAAACAGGTGACCCTTTGATTCTGGAGAACAAGAGTCACTTACTTGTACAATGCAGGGGTTCAGAACGGCTTGGAAGAATATTGCTCAAGCACGTCATGGGCTTGGTGCAATTGAAAACCAAACTTGTAGGAGCTGGTTTGGGGAAAGTATGTTTGCAGATAGCAGCCATTGTTCCCAGCTGGAGTTCAGAGGCAGGTTTTGGGTGGAGCCCAAAGCAGGGCAGGGACTTAGTCCTGGAAGGACTAGGACTGAGTAGATAATCAAAAGAGCCTTGTTGGCCCCAGGGATAAGGCAGAAATCAGCCAACAGGACCTAGGACAGAGCAAGAAGTCGAAGCTGATCTCAGAGCAAAGTTAACTTTGTGTTGTATCCCCAAGCGTTAGACTAAATATCCTTAATTTTCTTTTTCTAAAGTTAGAACTCAGGGACTTCCCTTACAGTGGCTAAGACTCGGAGCTCCCAATGCAAGGGGCCGGGGTTCAATCCCTAGTCAGGGAACTAGATCCCACGTGCCACAACTAAGTGTTCCCATTCCGCAACTAAAGATTCCACATACAGTAATTAAAAGGGAAAAAAAAAAATGATCTTACATACCCACACTAAAAGATTTTGCATGCTGCAACTAAAACAAGATCGAAGACCTCGTGTGTGACAATGAAGACCTGGCAGAACCTAATAAATAAATATTTTAAATAATAACATAAAGTTAGAATTGGTCCTAGAAATTGTGAGAAGGCCGAGCCTACAGATTTGGGAGAAGGACCAAGGGCTATTAGGTGTAAGAGGAGAGGTCTCCAGAGTTGGGAACCTGGAAGAGTGTGAGAAAAATTGCCCATTGAGAAGTAACTGGAGGGGCAGACTGTTGGAGAGCCAACTAACAGCTAAATCAGGTGCTATAGCCTCTGGTTGTCCTCACTGGAGAAATTTTACAGGAAGTTCTTTCTCTCTCTGGATAAAGGATAAAATCTGTACTATGTCTATTTGACTCAGCTGGGATGTGCAGCTCCCAAGATCCGTTTCTCTGTATGATTCCAGGTAGGAGTTGGCCAAAAGAGGAACTTGCACGAGATTTGGAAGATGGAGGGGAAACAGCAGCCATCACCCTCCTTCATTTATCTCTACTGTACCCCATCTAGTAAGTTAAATTGGCAATTTTGAATATAAGAAAAGTTCTTTCTAGCTGAGGTATCCAAAGAGATATCTAGTGGTTGGAAGACACAAATAAATTGCCTAGGCCTCTTATAGAATCTGATATTAAATGAATACGCTTTAAGACCTTGTGAATTATATTAGAAACTTTAAAAACAATCACCAGGATACCACTGAGCATCTTTATCTTTTTTAAAAAAAAATACTTATTTGGCTGTTTCGGGTCTTAGTTGCTGCATGCAGGATCTAGTTTCCTGACCAGGGATTGAACCCTAGGCCCCCTGCATTGGGAGCGTGGAGTCTTAGCCCCTGGACCACCAGGAAAGTCCTCACATTGGGCGTCCTTAGATGGAGCCCTGAAACATTTCGCTAGAGGCTTGCTAAGATAGGCAGAAGACATTCCGGCAAGGAAAGAGCAGTTACCTTCTTTATTTTTGGACATTATAGAAAACGAGAAAATGAAAGAATGAGAAGTATAAGTCTTCATTTGGGAGCAAAGGAAATGAAAGATGGAGACTATTTCAACATATCTTTACCACACTGAGTTTCCCCAGCCACAGACATGGTGTCATCTCTGTTTGTTTAGGAATCCTTTTAGGTCTTTATATTTTTAAAGATATATCCTTTTAGGATATATCTTTACAATCCTTTTAGGCCTTTAAATTTTTTCATAGATGTTTGACAATATATATGAATTAAGACTTATTCCTATATAGCTTTGTAGATTTTGATCCTATTATGAATGGTATTTTTAAAATCTAATTTTCTAATTGTTTCTTTTTTTTTTCAAATTTCTTTTGTCTGGAAATGGTAGTCAACTTTTTCACCAGTTCTGAGGATTTGTCTGGAGTGGTCCTTGATTAGAAATTTTATCTCTTAATTTTTACACAAAAATTAGTTTTCCTTATGTAAAACATGCAAATTTCACAACGTAAACCTAGGATTGTGATACTGTGTATTGATTTTCTTTGACTTAACAATTAACGTTTATTTAATTCTTACTGGAAGCCATATGGTCTATGGAAGTGTTTTGCAAAGCATGTCTCATTGACTAAGAGGAGGTTTTCATATTTCATACTATAATTTCTCAGAGATTCACAAAGGCCCTGAGAAGTCCTGCAAAGAAACCTCTCTACCTCAGTTAAATCCTGCATTCCAAATTTATTTCGTCACAGAACTCCTTTTCAGGCAATACCTTTCAGCCTTCTGAGGAACTGTTTTTTACAAAGAGCTCCCTTTGGGAAATGATGGTTTCAGGGAATAGTTATTGTGAAAATTGGTTAACTCCAGGATTGTCATAAAGAATCTATTATCTCTGTTACTACATTCTGTGGAAGCTAAGCTGGGTAGACCAAGGCTCTATTTGGCATTTTCTGATCATACTCTTGGTGTTTAACAATAACACCCTATGGGTTGATGCTAGCATGATACAAAGAAAGAAAAATATGCATATTGGTCTTCATGAGCCTACTTATTACCTCTGTTCCCTGGGAAAGGACCACAGCTGGTCACAGTGGGAGAACGTCCTTGCAATTCTATTGCTATCTTTCGCCTGTTATGGAGATGACATTTTTTTCTGCTGCTATTACTCTTCCTGTTCAACCCCAGACCATCAGCTCTTCTGTACTGTTTTTTCCTTACATTGTACAGAACCGCATATGTTTACTGAAAGCAGTCCTTTCTGTGTTCTGGATTATGTACAAAGGCTACAGTTCATCAGAGTATAACTAAATAACTGGAGATGGAAAAGGCCCACAAGGAGGAACAAATTTTATCAGGGAAAAAGGGTTCTACTTATTAATATATAAGTTTTCCTTGTATTGCTATTTCTTATCAGTGTTTATTAGAGCATTTGAAAGGCTAATGATGAAGTTCATCCCCGTGTACATCAAAATCATTTGTGAGCTCTGAAAAAATAGATATAAGAAACTGGTCCTTATCTGGGACTTTCTGAATTGGAATCTCCAGGGAGCAGCTTAAGCATTTGCTTTTTTAAAAGCTCTGCAATTTACACCCTGGCTTTTATGATGTGGCCTTTCTTTTTTCATAAACCACTTTCCCATACGGCTCTGCCTATGTTCTTCTTCTGATTTTGATGTAAAATAATAAAGAATATTTTTAAAGAAAATAAATCAATTTCAAAATCACTTCCAAAACCCTAACATATTTTTTTTTTCCTTGTCTGGCTCTAGTTGCTGTTTATGTAGAGAAATTTTTGAATTCTGAATTTGTCACTTAGCATTTTGTTTAAAAATGTTTCCAGGCTTTCATATAGTAATAATAACTGTCACTTTAGGAATCATAATATTCCAACAAGTACTTATTTGTGTTGTAATTTAGCTAACCATTTCCTCACTACTGGACATTTAAGCTGTTTATTTTTAGCTGCTCTAGAGAAAATGGCAATGAAGAACTCGGCGTGTATGCACTTTGCTTTTCTTTTGAATCAGTTCCCTTGGGATAATTTTCTTGAAATCTGGTTATTGGGTCAAAGGATATGAACGTTTTTTTTATGACTTTTGTTAATGATTACTAAATTGCTTTCCAAAAGGTTGAAGAAATTCACAAAGTCATGTCCCAACTCCACAGCTTAATTGCTGAGGTTTTCAGGGAGTGGCAAGCAGTACTCGGAGTCTGTTGGGTGTTCCCATAACAGGTAGAAGAAATTGTTCTGTTACCAGTCCTGTTACCTCCCTTCTCCCTTCTCCAGCAGATCTTCTCAACCCCGGAATCAAACTGGGGTCTCCTGCACTGCAGGTGGATTCTTTACCAACTGAGCTATCAGCGAGTGGGTAAACGTATCTACAGTTCTCTGCCTCTTCTCCCGCCCAGAGGTGGAGCCTACTGACACTTCCCTTGGACCCTGGAACCTGGACTATCGTGTTAACTTCTGTTGACCAATAGAATATAGCACAGTGATGCTGCCTAGGTCTGGATGTTGGTCTTAAGATGCCTGGCAGGTTCAGCTTTCATCCTCTCGGAACCCCAAGCCACTATACAGAGAGGCCCAGCTTCGTTGCTGGAGAGTACATGGAGGGAGAGGGAAATCCCTGGCCAGTCCAGCTGTTCCAGCCATAGCAGTTGAGGCACCAGACAAAGGTGACTCCATCGTGAATTCTCCAACCTCAGTCAAGTCACGCAGCCAACATCTGGAGCTGATAATCAAGGGTTGTTTTAAGCCATTCGTTTGGGGGTGAACTGAAATGATACATTTTACTTTGGTGAATGTCAAATGCAGAGGCATACCAGTGATACATTCGAGCTTCCTTAACCCTGTTTCAAGCAGAATGAAACTCAGTGACATTTGCCACCTCTCATCCCACCTCTGTACTGACCTCTGACACAGAACTGACCCCGCTGTGCCCTCTTTATGTCCATTTGCATCTACTTTCCCTGCCACACTGTGGGTATTCACCTTGGTAACCACAACAATTTTCAGTAGGCCTGGCGCAAAATAGTTGTTAATAGGGACTTCCCTGGTGGTCTAGTGGTTGAGAATCCACCTTGCAAGATAGGGGGCCCAGGTTCAACCCCCGGTCGGGGAACTAAAATCCCATATGTCATGGGGCAACTAAGCCTGGGCTCTGCAACCACTGAACCCTGGCACTCTAGATGCTGTGTACCACACCTAGAAAGCCCCCACACCCCAATGAAAGCCCCCACATGACACAATGAAGCTCCTGAGTGCCACAACTAAGACATAATGTAGCCAGATAAACACATACTAAAAAGTAGTTGTTGGTACTTATTTGCTGAGTGAATCCTGACTTGCTCTTGATTGAGTGATAAAAGCACTTCAAACGCAATGATAGTTTTTATTCCTGGGCTCAGCACTGTGCAAAGTATTTTATGCTGAATATCTCATTTAGCGGTCACAACAATCCCATGAAGTAGGTCTTATTATTATCTTCATTTTGCCGGCGAGGAAACAGAGGCTAGGCAAAGTTACTTGAGGCAACAAGTGTACTTGTGCTGATCAAGGCAATGCTTTAGGCTTTGGCAGCAATAAGATGAACAAAGTCACTTCCGTAGGGTGGCCAAAACCTACTGACATCTGGTTAGATGACTGTGTCATAGCGGACAGCACTCTCTCTGAGAGGGCTGCCTTCCAACTGCAGTAATGTCATGGAGGCTTGTGCAGGGCAAGTTCTGCACAAGGGTATCCAGCCCAAGGTCAGGTAGGGGCTAAAATCCAGGCTGTGCTCACCATGGTGCCTGGCATAGACCTGTCTATCTGGGGGAAGGGACACTTGTTGCTTAATCTGTACAGTGTCACTGGGTGGGTTAGTGGCAGTCCTGGGTAAAATGTGCTAGTCTACAGGAAACTGGAATGCTTGATCAAACAGAAGATAGAGATGACTAAGAAACATGCCAGGTTTTAGAATGGATAGAGCAAGGAGACGGTTCCAGAGAAACAGCAGAGTATGTGGAGCCTGGGGACAATGGAAAATCTGGGTGTGGTATCTGAGCTGCCGTATTGCTATGTGCTGTTCACCATCACTTTGGCTAAATGTCTCACCCCCGGGAAGTTCCTATCTCTCTGCCGTTGTTTGAGACTTCCAGACCTTGCTGTTTCAGTCCATTCCGGCTGCAATGGTGCACAGTAAGTTATGCAAACTAGCGAAAATATTTCATAAAGATTACAAACCTTGCCAGAGAAGGCTTACTGCAATTTTTCTTAGAGAGTCCAAGCAATTCAATGTCCATACAGCACCCAGCATGTAGGGCGCCTCAGGCATCCCAACAGTTAACCCAAAAGAGATGCCTCTCATGGAATAAAATGAGATAGGTAACAGTCTCTGATTGCTCCTCTATACGCATGAGTGGAGCTAGAGCTGAAGGACTGAAACTGGTTTGGAGTAGAACTTCACCCTGTCCGAAATGGCTTGCCAAGTTCCTCACACTCCACTTCAAAACTGGAAAAAAGTGGGAAGAGTGGAGACGGCTCTGGGAAATGGCTAACAATACCCCTCTCAGACACCCACTGAATAGAACCAGAATTAAGATCTTCAAAATGTAGCTGGAAAACTCCCCAGAACGATGTAGCGGTGATGGTCTGAGTCTGGCTAGTACTTATTTGAGGCCCTTTCATCATAGCCACTTGGATGAGGCCTCTGCCTTGTGAAGACATGGCACATGGGTCCAGACAGGCTGAAGGGGACAGCCCCCTTTTATCACCTGCTGAATGACATCACATTCTCTTGTACCACCTGGTATCTATGGGTTCAAGAAAGAAGGGCACTATATCAGTTTCCTAAGGTAACAAAGTACCACCAACTGGGCAGCTTAAAAGAATGGAAATGTATTGACTCACAGTCCAGGGGGGATTAAGTCCCAAACCAAGATGGGAGCAGGGCTCTGTTCTCTCTGAAGCCTGCAGGGGAATCCTTCCTTGGCTATTACCTGCTCCTGGTGGTTTGTGGGCCATCTTTGGCATTTGTTGGCATACAGATGCATAAATCCAATCCACCATCATCACAGGATATTCTCCATTTCCCTGTCTTCACAAGGCCATCTTCTTACAAAGACACCAATCATTTTGCATTAGGGGTCCAATCTACTCCAATACCACCTCAGCTCAACTGATTATATCTGCAACGGCTCTATTTCCAAATCAAGTCACATTCGGAGGTACTGGGGGTTAGGACTTCATCATTGGGGAGGGGACGGGGTCACACTTCAATCCACAGCAGACAAGTTCCTGTATAAAACTGCTTTCTGGACTCCTAGATCTGCCTCTAGTATAGTGAACTGGTTAATCCATGGGTTCTGAGTCAGATTTCTCAAGTTAAAAATTTTGTGTCTCATACAGATGGCCAATATACACATGAAAAAATGCTCAACATCACTCATTATTACAGAAATGCAAATCGAAACTACAATGAGGTATCACCTCACTCTGGTCAGAATGGCCATCATCAAAATGTCTACAAACAATAAATGCTGGAGAGGATGTGGAGGAAAGGGGACATTCTTGCACTGTTGGTGGGAATGTAGATTGATACAGCCACTATAGAAGACAGTATGGAGATTCTTTAAAAAACTAGGAATAAAACTACCATATAACCCAACAATCCCACTACTGGGCAATCCCACTACTGCCCTGAGAAAACCATAATTCCAAAAGACTCAGGTACCCCAAAGTTCACTGAAGCACTACTTACAATATCCAGGTCATGGACGCAAGCTAGATGTCCATCAACAGATGAATGGAGAAAGAAGTTGTGGTGCATATACACAGTGAAATATCATTCAGCCATAAAAAAGAATGCGTTTGAGGCCGTTCCAGTAAGGTAGATGAATCTAGAGGCTGTTAAATAGAATGAAGTAAGTCAGAAAGAGAAGAACACATCTCATATATTAACACACATATACACAGAACCTAGAAAAATGGTACTGATGAGCCTATCTGCGGGGCAGGGACACAGAGGCAGACCTAGGGGACAGACTCGGGCACTTAGCAGGGGATGGAGTGGGCGGGATGAATTGAGTGAGTTGCACTGAAACAAATATATCCCCATATGTAAAACAAGTAGCTAGTGGAAAGCTGCTGTGTGATGCAGGAAGCTCAACCTGGTGCTCTGGGTCAACTTGGGGGGGTGAGGGGGGGGGGGGGGGTGCAAGGAAGTTTCCAGAGAGAGGGGACACAGGTATATACTTCTGCTTGATTCACTGTTGTATGGCAGAAACCAATACCACATTGTAACGAAATGACCCTCCAGTTAAAACAAAAACAAAAACAAAACTGTCTCTACTTCTGTGCAGATAAGGGTGGGGGAGGTTAGAATAAGGTGCTGTGCACAGTGCTGGGCATTAAGTGCTCGTTTAAGTATCAGCCGTCAGTGTTTTTACCCGCCACATCTTTCCACTGACTTCTCTGGAAGAAAATAATTTATTCTTTCCTGCTGACACACATGGTCCAGGGCAGAATCAAATGCTCTGCAGTTAACGGGAACAGGGAGCAGAATGGAGAGTCAGAGAGGTTAGTTTCACTTGTTCATTCAGTTAGACTGACAGAGGAAAGCCACTCCTTCACTGTATTACTCGTAAAGGAGACAGTTCATATGTGTTAGCACTGAAAAAGTTCTCTCTGTAGATGCTTCCAGTAGGAAAGGCAAGCATTTCTCGTATTCCCCTGGAGAAGGAAATGGTAACCCACTCCAGTATTCTTGCCTGGAGAATCCCATGAACGGAGAAGCCTGCAGTTCATGGGGTCGCAAAGAGTCGGGCATGACTGAGCGACTTCACTTTCACTTTCATATTTGTTAGCACTGAAAAAGTTCTCTCTGTAGACGCTTCCAGTAGGAAAGGCAGACATTTCTCAAATAAATGCCCTTGACGTTGGAGAGGTTGCCGGGTAAAGAGAACTGACTGATGTTTAACAAGAGTCTCACAAGATGCTGGTTTTGGTTTTTGGTTGTTTGCTTGGCAGAGCTGAGCTGCATGTGGGACTTAAGTTCCCAACCAGAGCCTGAACCCATGCCCCTGCTTTGGAAGTGCGGAGTCTTAGACAAGTCTCAGCCACTGGACTGCTTTTGATGAAAGCATGTCTGAGGATGCTTTGATGAAATTCCCCGTGGTCAGGTATCAAGCCCTCACTCAGTTTTAGGACAGGCTTAGAAACTTCACAACAAAGACCCAGAACTGAAAGCTGAGTCAAACAAAAAACATTCATAAAAGTGTACGAGATGTAGAAAACCAGAGGGCCACTTTTATAATTTACAGTGACAAAAATCTACCTGTCTGTTGGACCAGAACTTTCCATCGGTCCAACCACAGCTTCTCTCCTTAATGGGCCCAAAAGGAAATGAATGATTCTCTGCCCCCATCTGGGTCAGTTGCACCCACTTCACACCCATAATCCAGGCGAGAGGAAGCCTGGTTCCCTCTTCTTTACCGCCCATGACATGAGCCAGTCTTGTCGCTACTACTTCTGAAATCTACCTTGAGTCCAAAGCGTCTCTCTTCTGGTTCACTGCCATGGCTCTTGCCTCAGGCCACATTTTTCATCTGAACCTCTGTACCAGCCTCCCAACTAGTCTCTTTTTCTGTGCCAGTCTTCTTCTAGTCCATTGGTCCCCAACTTTTTCGGCACCCAGGGCTGTTTTCGTGGAAGAGTGCTTTTCCACAAGCTGGTGGGGTCGGGGGGCCATGGTTCCAGGATGATTCAAGTGCGTTACATTTATTGTGCACTTTATTTCTAATCTAATGCCACCGCTGATCCGAAAGGAGGTACCTCTGTAGCCTGGAGGTTGGGGACCCCCTGCTCTAGCCTGTCCTTTCTGCAACTCCCATTTCAAAGCAGAAATTATAGTGTTACTCTCTACTTCATCCTCTTTATGGCTTCCCATTCATTCACTAAACATTTTTACTGAGTGCCCTCTCTGTGCTCTACCCTCAACAATGCCTCCATTCAGGAAAAGAAATAGTATGTAGATTGTGGTAAATGCCGTGAAGAAAAATAAAGAAGGTGTGAAGGGATAGGGAATTGCGTGTGTGTGTTTACAGTTATTAAACAGGGTCTCCAAGGAAGGTTTCACTGAGACTTGGTAGGAGGTGAAAGAGGTGAGAGAGTTGAATTCTGCAGAATATTCCAGTGGGAGGGAATAACTAGTGCAAAGGCACTGGGGTAGAATAGAAGCATGCCCGGGAGCTGAACAGAGTAAAACAAAATCAAACCTTTACTATGGTTTATAAACTGACCCAGTTCCCTCACCCCCCCAAAAAGACCCTTCCCTTGAGAGTCCTCCAAACTTTTCCAGCACTCTCCACACCTCACTGCAGTCCATTCACACCAATCTAGCTCGTCAGACACTGTTTCCTGCCACACAGGCAATGTAGCTGCCTCTGCAGGAATACTTCCCAATCCAACTCTTAAGTACAATTTGCTACATGGGCTCCTTCTCATCAGGCAGGTTTCAGTTTCAATTTCACCTCAGGCCTTTTTGAACCACTTCTTTCCTAATTGTTTCCCTCCTGTCCCTAATAACATCATACAATTGGGATTCATATTTACATATATATATGAATTTATACTTACAACTCAATAGGCAAATGTTATCTCATCATTTAAATTTGTATTTGAAAACTAGGGAGGATTAAGCATGTTCATAAGCAATAGTTCTTAACATGATCTTTTTTCACTTCCTGTCCCCACCTCCCTGGCCAGCGGGAACCCGACCCTGTCCACCTGTACGGGTGGTTGGGGGGGGGG
>NW_024070192.1:54127149-54137259 GCF_014754425.2 Oryx dammah | reverse complement strand
GCGGCGGGCGGCGGCGGAGCACTCTAGACCGCGCCCCCTCTGGCGCGGCCGGGAGCGGCGCGCACGCGCAGGGGCGGCGGGCCGGCGTCGGGGCACGAGGGCGGGGGGCGGGGCCTGCGTCGCGCCGCGGGCACGTCGCCGCGCGTCCTCGGTATTTAATGTGTCTGTGTTCCCCCGGCCCGGCCGAGCACGTGGGGGAGCGGCCTGAGCGCTGCGCTGAGGGGCCGCGCGGTAGAGGCGGGGGCCGGGGGGCCGGGGGGCGGCGGCGGCGGCGCGAGGACTCTGCACCCTGACGGGGGCCGAGGAGCGGTGAGTGGGGGCCGCCGGTGGAACGGGGAGCACCTGCGGGGGCCCCGGGGGCGGCGCCGTCGGGGCGGCGCTCAGGCGCCCGGGCCGTCGCCGCCTGTCAGGCAGGCCCTCTCCCTCCCGCCGCCCGCGCGCCCCGCCGGGCCCCTCCTGACGCGCCCCTGGTGACCGCCGCGGCAGCCTCGCGGGCCCCCCGCGCGCGTCCCCGTCCCCGGGGGGCGGGGGCGGGAATCGCGGGCACGGCGCTCCGTACGCCTCTCCGCGGCTTAACTTTCCGCGAGCTGCGGCTCACACCCTCCCGGGGCGCGGACGCCGGTGCGTCCCACCCAAGGTCGCCCGGCCTCGCGCGCGTTTCCCTTTCAAAGGTCGCGTGCGCCCGGCCTGCGCCGGGAGAGGCGGCGGCGGCGGGCAGGGCCAGGTGCTCACAAGGGCGCGGGAGTGTCCGAAGGCCCGCGGGCGCCCTTCCCCCGCCTCCTTCGGGGTTGGAGCTGAGCTGGTCACTTCAGAGAGCTCCCCCAACTTCTGGGCTCCCCCGTCGTGCCCCGGGTTTCGCCGCACCGAGGCCCGGCGGCGGCACACCCAAGCGGGCAGCCCAGCCTCTGGGAGCGGCACGCGGCGAACTCAGGGCACGGGGTCTCGGTCTGCGGGACCGCGAGGCTGAACTCGGAGATCGGCTGTGCTTGGAACCCTGTTACGGGAGCAGGAAGGTTTAGGGTCCCGGTCTCGAAGGCTTGGTGTCTCTCTCGAGGACAAGCTCTCCCAGCCCTTTTCCAGGGTGTCCGGGGAGGCGGAGGCGTGCCGTCCCGGGCGCCCGCTGACCTCGCGCCCCAGGGCGCCCGCGCCCCGCTCGGCCTGGCGGGAGCACGCTGGTTTCGGGGTCACAGGTCCCAGTGTGCGTGGGCGGGCTTTGGTCTGGATGCCTCGGGGGCGAGCTTTCCCCAGCTCTCCTGTTTTGTGCCACCTCGGGTACGTTCGCTCCTATTTCCCACCCGCGGAGGAGGCCCAGAGAAGGACAGGAGCTGTTGGTGGCAGGTGGTGCCCAGTCGACTGGCTGGGAAGACCGCGCGTTTCGCGGTCCCCCTTTCTCGCGGAGATGACGAGGTTGGCGGGCGCCTTCTTGCCCCCTCGTCCTCCGCTAACACCAGCCCGGTGTACATAACTCCAGGTGTCAGAGGAGGCCTCTCAAGCCGTGTCGGGTGTA
Organism: Oryx dammah; assembly: GCF_014754425.2. Taxonomy (NCBI): domain Eukaryota; kingdom Metazoa; phylum Chordata; class Mammalia; order Artiodactyla; family Bovidae; genus Oryx; species Oryx dammah. Next base: position 54,135,752 of record NW_024070192.1, on the reverse strand, counting down.
TGGGCAGAGCCCTGAGGTTGAACTAGCTGTCTTTCCCCTGGGGAAGTACAGGCTGTCTGGTGTTTAAATGTATCTCCTGTAGGTGAATCTGGGTTGCTGGACACTCGGTACAGTCATATCTGTTGGTTGGTTTGCTGTCCAATACCCCCACCTCCTTTGTCGAAATTATTGATCAAGAAACCCCATTCACAGAAAGCTGTCAATTCTGGGAACTAGTAACCTTACCTTGCTGCCATATTCTTGAAACTAAGTCCTTCCCAGATAATTTTCTTTTAAATTCTAATTAGAAGTTTGAGCTCTTAGCACTGCCCATCCCCTTTGCTCTTAAAGGTACAGAGCATCTTTGAAGTGAAGAGAGGGGAGCATGACGTGCCCGTCTGTCAAATTCCTCTATTCTTGAAGTTCAAGGGATTCACCTGCTGATGATTTAAGACATTCTTAGCACTGGAGACAAGTGAAGTAGTCTTGGGGGAGTTTTTTTTGACTTGTGTTGAACCTTTCCTCTTTAACTTTTCAACTTCCTTTATGGGTTCTGGGTAGTAATTCCTGGGTGTGTGTTTAGTTGAAGAAAGGCCTTGGGCTATAGTAGGTTCTCTGGATCCTACAGGTATGCAAATCTTTGAAGCCTTGGTGCCTATCTGAATTAAATAGGCTCTGTTGTCACACGAATTGTCAGGTTGATGGCCCCCTGAAGTCGCAGATAACTGATCCCCTCCCAGCCTGTGAGTGAGACTGGTCTACCGTCTAGCTCTTTGTTTGACTATCTGTTTCTAGGAAGTACTTGGCCACTGCACGGTGTCAGTGAGGATGTCTGTTGAAAGTGGCTGCTCAGGTGCCAAGGAGATATATCTCCAGTATAAGGTTGCTCAGCATCAATATTTTAAAGTAATTTATTCTACCTAGTAATGCAAATTATTCTTGGGCGTTGAACCCAGGCCAGGTCAAAATCATCATTTGTGGGTGTAGGCTAGTTTTAAGCTTTTCAGTCTTCTTTCATCCTCAAAACAAATTGAGATAATATTTGTGGGGCGCGGCACTGTGCCTGGCACACGTTGGGTACTCACACATTATTTTTTTTTCCCTCCTTCTAATGAGTCTCTGGGACTGACTTTGTTTCTCTTGAATCTGTTAAGTGACTTGAATATTAATAAAAGGTCTCTATTCCCCAACCTCTCACCTGGAAACTTGGTTGGAAGGAGGAAAAATTGGCTTCCTACACATTGCCAGCCAGCCTCCTGGCTCAAGCCACGTGCCTGGTGAGCTGGTGCTTTCCAGCCCATTCTCCCCAAGTGCTTCCTTCCTAATCTTCCCTGTGAGTCTTGAATGAGGGGTCTTCTCTGCAGTGTGGACTGTTGTGCTCTGGTGGGGAAGTTTGGGTGTGAGTTAATGCCTTCACCCTGCTATCTAGGGAGTTTATCTCCTCTGGGGAGGAGGTTGGTCCTTATGGGCCTCTTAGCCCCTTGAAATCGTCTCATACTATTTGAGTTGCTAATCTGTGTGGGATATATTTTAATCCCAGACCTTCATTCCTAGGGCACGTCTTTTCATCGACATCCCTTTCTGGTGAAACGCCTCACACAGATTTCACCTGTGATTATTAACATCAAGTACCGATTGTGTGTGGCACTCTCACTGAGCCAACCTGCTGGCCCTCGTGCCTAATTTTAAACTTGGGCAGTGCAGAGCAAGCACAGTGCTTTGGGTAGGGCAGAGGGGCTGGAGAAGCCACTTGTGGAGACAGAAGCTAAGATTTAGGGGACGCCTTTTCCTTGATAGTTACTCTGCGAGGTGAGTTACAAGCAGGTGCCTCCCTAATCCTTTAATCCTCACACTTCTGAGTACAGTTGAGAAGGGTGAAGCTGGAGGTCTTTCGGGATTGTTTCAGTGGCAAATAAAAATACAAATTGAAGGATAGAGAAACTGACTAAATTTGGGTTTGGACTTACACTCGGTCCTCTGGAGGGCTTTTGTGAGAACAACAAGGAGTCGTCAAGTCCATGGGGTTTTCACCTTTTCTGTCTGTTGCTGCCTAAGCAGATTCTTGGAGTAAAAACAGTGTGTGTTACCGTTCAGCATTCTGAGGACTGCTTTTAGTCTTAAGGACCTTTCAAGATGTCCTTTTCCTCTCCTATATGGTTCTGCTAAGTGGTCTTTGTTCTGTTCAATTCTTGCCATCTGAATGTTGCTACAGCTCAGTTTGATAAGTTTGCAGAAGTTGATACTAAACTTGCTGTCCCCATCTGGCAGTACAGGCTGGCTGCCTCCGCTTAGCTGGTCCTCACTGAGGCCCATGCACTTAGGAACAGAGCAGGGCCCCAGGAAAGTTCTGGAAGTAAAGCTGAGCAGTGCTGAGGGCTTGTTTCATCCCTGAGGGTTTAGCTAACAGGAGTCTTGATTGGGGGTGGCAGGGTGGGGTGGAGGTTGAGGTCTCTACAGCTTTCAAGGCTGAAACCTGGCTGGAGTTCCGGGCAGGTCTCTGTTTCTGCAGCTACGGAAATAAAGTTAGCATAAAATGCATTCAGTTCCTGCTTCTGGGAGCCCTGGAGCTGTAAAGTCTGCCCTTTACAGCTGCTGGGAGGTGGAGTTGCCTGCAGGGTGGGGTATGTTTGGGCCAGGGATGCCAGGATAGTAGAAGCCAAAGACAAAAAAAAATGTCAATCCACTGTTTTAAGTGCATTTGAAGTTCACTTAGCTCTCAGGTGCTACTGTATTAAATGTTTTTATCTTTCACTATATCTTTATTTTCCTGAATCCATCCTTAGGGCTGAGGATGTAGAGCTGCCTTGTCCTATAGATAGCTACTAGTTACGGGTGGCTAGTTAAATTTAAGCTTCTTAAAGCATTAAGGAAAATTTAAGAATTGGCTCCTTGGTGACATCAGCCACATTTCCCACACTCGCATAGTTTCATGTGGCCCAGGGCTGCGGTACCGGACAGTGCAGATCAGGAACGTTTTCATCATCACAGAAAGCTCTGTTGGACAGCACTGGTCTTAGTTCTTTGCCCAACTCTAAAAGCTTCATTGTCTCGCTTTGTAAAGCATCACATGTTTGGCCTTAGTCTTCTATATTCCGCAAACCCAACATCTTTGGTGACAAGTTATTTATCAACTCTCTCCGTGGCATGTTCAGAAGCAGGTTCTGGTCTGCCAGTTTGGAGGGCAGTAATCAATTATGAGACAGTTCGAGAGAGGTGCGTAGCAAGGGGTCTGGGGATGGGAGTGAGAAGTGAAGGGTGGGACGCTAGGCCTTTGAAAAGCCATCTTGGCTTGAGAGATGGTTCATCATCATAAAGGTCCTCGCTGCTTCTCCAAGGCCTGTGTCATTGGCCTTGGCCATCCTGTCAGCAGGACTGCTATTTGGTCCTTCAGTCGCCTGGTGGCTTTTGCGGGGTCCCAGCGTGGGCCTTTCTAAGCCAGGTGGCGCGCACCTTACAGACGAATGTCATTTTCATTCTGTCCCTGCAGCCGTCTCAGCGGTGGGAAGCCTGTCTTTACCGAAGGCTTTGGGAGAGTTGGTTCCCAGTGGGGATCCCCAGGTCTGGGTGTGGGTCTGGCTCTGGGGAGTGGGCTTTGTTTCCATGTGCCTCTCATCTAGTCCTGGGTGTGCTTACTTTGAACCCTGCTAGACTGGCCTTTGGCATATAATATGAACTCTTTTCTTGGAGCCTGACAGTAGACGATTTATAAGGCATTTATTGAGCATCTACTGTATACCTGATAACTTAGAAGGGTTTTTGCACATTATTCCCTTTTTATTCTCTCTCATCCCTATGAGGTCAAGAATTTCTAGTTTTGTGTATGTGGAAGCCAAGGCCCTGCGAAAAGGAAGCTGATTCCAGGACACGGGGCTGGGCTGGGTCGGGCCCTTTGAGGCTCTTTCTTATTAACTGCCCTGTTGTTACCCTTCCATCCTCATCCAGAAAGTGAAACCAGGCTTTTAAAATGTAAATTTATTTATCCCACAAACTGAGTCAGACTGTTAGATCATTCCAGCCTCATTCAGCCCTAGGAGCGAGGTATTTGTATCTCATTTCTTTCAATGTTATTTTATGGGAAATGGGAGTTAAGGATCTTTAATGCCCTTATATTTCCAGTGTTTTTTATCATCAGAATTATGCAACCGTCCAGTGCCTTCAAGCTGCACAATAATGGCAGTGACTAAGAGGAGACAGCCTTATAAACGAGGTAGCCCTGCCTTAGGGCCTGGAAAACTGCTCTGAAGACTCTATGGCTTAGTTCAGTCACCTGGCTGAAAAGGCCGTCGTGAAGCCACTCAGTCCTTGGCTAATAATAGTGTGGCCTGTCAGACCTCGCACAGGGTCACGGGATGGTCCCCTGGCCCTCAGCGGGCTGCAGCCCAGAGCAGCTTGGTCTGTTGGAGGAGGCCGCCCAGCCCTCTGCCCCAGGCCGCCCCCATCACTTCCCTCCAGCCTTGGCTTGGAGGACAGGATTCCACCCCCATCCCCCACCCTGTGGGTTTCCACCCCACTCACCTCCCCCTTCCTGTCTCTCCAAAGAGAAAGGAGTGGCTTGCCCAGAGCTGCATGGGCTGGGCCTGAGCATAGCCTCCTCGCTTTGTCCTTTGGCTTTGGTGCCGCCGCCCGGCCAGGCATGTGCTGTCGTGCTATTTTTAGCAGGCGGTTCCTTTAGGAGGGCCAAGTGCATGCGGCTTCAGTGTGTGGGGCAGGTCCTAGCGCCAAAGCTGCCGCCGCTTAATCAAGGAAGAAGGAGGAGAAAGCCCCCTAGAGACCGTGGGGGGGCTGTGGCTGTGGGGGTGGCCACTCCTGAGGTCCCCGGGGCTGCCACTTCTATCGGGACCTGTGGCAGGGACCCAGCCCTGTCTCCTGGGCAGGCAGACATGTGACTGAGGCAGCCCTCTGAGCGGACGCTTGTAGGTCAGTACTGCCATCCTGGGGAAGGACGACCCAGTGGCTGGGTTCTGTTTCCATGGGAAGTCACCCAGCCTGAGGACCGGCCACTAAAGAACTGCAGCCTGGAAGCTGGCATCCTCTGGCTTAAGCCAAAAGAAAACCACGAGAGAAGGGAAACTCATGCCGTTCACGGGGAGTTCTTCCTGGGGAGTCACTGAGGCCCAAAAGAGACGAAAAAGGGGGCTGACGAATACGTTTTGTCCCTCATTGCCCTCCTTCCTCACCCTGCTCCTTTTCTTTCCTCTGACTCGGAGCTGCCGGCTCCAGCCCGTCTCCCTGTTTCTGATTAAGGAAGCTTCGAGCCATATAAGGTCCTCTGTTGCCTATGGTTTATGTTGGCTGGAGAGCAAGATTGTTTCCGCAAAGTCTAATTGAAAGAAGTGGCAAGGGCTTCTGTGGGGCTGCGTGTATGTGTGTGTCTGTCTGTCCGTCGCTGCCCTCTGTCCCCACCCCCCCTGTGCAGAGGGGGTCTGGGCCCCCTTATTCTGACAGATTCGTTTGAAGGTGTGAAGGGCTGAGGGTAAGAGCTTAGCTCCAGTTCCCCAAGGGCAAAGAGGGGTGTGCCCCCGGGGCTTCCTGGCAGATGAATTTGCTGAGGGAACCTCTTGTCACACCCTGCGCGTCCCTGCTGTGCTACCAGCCGCAGAGGCGCTCTGTCCTGGAATGGATTCTGCAGTCGGCTTCTGTTTATTAAGAACCTGCAGTCCCGTGGCTCTTGGGGCGCCCTCTCTGGAGGGAGTTGGGTGAGCCTGTCCCCCCAAGTGCTTAGCCTGTAGCTCGGCGTCTGCCCAGCGGCGCCAGGAACAGCTCCTCGGGCAGGGGCCCGCAGTCCTGCCCTGCCCTCTGCTTCGGGCTGGCCCTTGAGTCAGCCAGGCTTGTGACTGCCTCAGGACTCGGCCTGGCTCCTCCCCACTGGAACTTCTCCCCCTCCTTCCTCGTCCTCTCAGGTCTTGGCAGAGCTGTTCCTTGCTGTTCACGCTGCTGCCACTTGTGCAGAGACCTTCTCTGACCATGCTGTCTAGAGCTAAAGCTCCCCTTCTCCGGGCCAGGCTTTATCCGGCTTTCCTCAGCCCGGGCTCCTCGTTTAAACTACTCAACACTTTTCTCAGCTCTCCTAGCTAGTACCGTTCAGGATGCAGTTCAGTTCAGTCACTCAGTCGTGTCCGACTCTTGGCGACCCCGTGGACTGCAGCATGCCAGGCCTCCCTGTCCATCACCAACTCCCTGAGTCCACCCAAACCCATGTCCATTGAGTCGGTGATGCCATCCAACCATCTCATCCTCTGTCGTCCCCTTCTCCTCCTGCCCTCAATCTTTCTCAGCGTCAGGGTCTTTTCAAATGAGTCAGCTCTTCGCATCAGATGGCCAAAGTATTGCAGTTTCAGCTTCAGCATCAGTTGTTGCAATGAATGTTCAGACTGATTTCCTTTAAGATGGACTGGTTGGATCTCCTTGCAGTCCAAGGGACTCTCAAGAGTCTTCTCCAACACCACAGTTCAAAGGCATCAATTCTTCAGCACTCAGTTTTCTTCACGGTCCAACTCTCACATCCATATGTGACCACTGGAAAAACCATAGCCTTGACTAGATGGACCTTTGTTGGCAAAGTGATGTCTGCTTTTTAATATGCTGTCTAGGTTGGTCATAACTTTCCTTCTAGGGAGTAAGCATCTTTTAATTTCGTGGCTGCAGTCACCATCTGCAGTGATTTTGGAGCCAAAAAAAAAAACAAAGTCAGTCCCTGGTGTTCCATCTAAACCCATGAAGTGATGGGACCGGATGCCAGGATCTTCATTTTCTGAATGTTGAGCTTTAAGCCAACGTGTTCACTCTCCTCTTTCAGTTTCATCAAGAGGCTCTTTAGTTCTTCACTTTCTGCCATAAGGGTGGTGTCATCTGCCTATCTGAGGTTATTGATGTTTCTCCCGGCAATCCTGATTCCCGCTTGTGCTTCTTCCAGCCCAGTGTTTCTCATGATGTGCTCTGCACAGAAGTCTCATAAGCAGGGTGATAAGGATGCGCAGGGCTGTGGCTGATCCATTGCACGGGGGATGCCCAGGCCTCGGCGCTCTGAACTTGTTGAGAGGCTGTGGGTTTCTTACACGCGTTCCCACATCTCTGCAGTGTTATCTTGTTACTTGAAATGTGACTCCCTACCCCTCCCTCCATCTTTGCTTCCTGAGGGCTCCCCCATCTGCAGTGGAACCTGGCTCCCTGTGGGTATTTAGTTTTTATTAAACTGCTGGCTCTGAGGGGTTCTGCTGCTTGAGGCTAGCTTGCCCTCAGTAAGCATGTTCTCTTTCTGATTGTTGCTGTGTGTCAGGGGGCAGTTGGGGATTTCTTGAAGCACGATTGCTATCAGTTAGTATTTGTTTTTTTTTTTTAATTTATTTATTTATTTTTAATTTTTACTTTACAATTCTGTATTGGTTTTGGCATAGATTGACATGAATCCACCACAGGTGTACATGCGTTCCCAAACATGAACCCCCCTCCCACCCCCCTCCCCACAACATCTCTCTGGGTCATCCCCGCGTGTCAGCCCCAAGCGTGCCATATCCTGCATCGGACATAGACTGGCATTTCGATTCTTACATGATATTATACATGTTTCAATGCCATTCTCCCAAATCATCACACCCTCTCCCTCTCCCTCTGAGTCCAAAAGTCCGCTATACACATCTGTGTCTTTTTTGCTGTCCTGCATACAGGGTCATCGTTGCCACCTTCCTAAATTCCATATATATGTGTTAGTACACTGTATTGGTGTTTTTCTTTCTGGCTCGCTTCACTCTGTATAATCGGCTCCAGTTTCATCCATCTCATCAGAACTGATTCAAATGTGTTCTTTTTAATGGCTGAGTAACACTCCATTGTGTATATGTACCACAGCTTTCTTATCCATTCATCTGCTGATGGACATCTAGGTTGTTTCCATGTCCTGGCTATTATAAACAGTGCTGCAATGAACATTGGGGTACATGTGTCTCTTTCAATTCTGGTTTCCTCTGTGTGTATGCCCAACAGTGGGATTGCTGGGTCATAAGGCATTTCTATTTGCAATTTTTTAAGGAATCTCCACACTGTTCTTCATAGTGGCTGTACTAGTTTGCATTCCCACCAACAGTGTAGGAGGGTTCCCTTCTCTCCACATCCTCTCCAGCATTTATTGCTTGCAGATTTTTGGATCGCAGACATTCTATCAGTTAGTATTTGAAAATAAAGTAGTATAAGTTTGTACATAGATGGATTAGCGCTAATACATATTAATCACATAGGTAAAAGTTGTATGGTAATAGAACATCCATTGTAATTAATACTTAGGAATGTATTAATTTTTTATCGTAGGGTTACTTGCAGAAAGATTTGACTTGACTCTGCTAAGGTTTGAAAGAACAGCGCTTTGCCCAGAGTGCTTGCCCACCTGTCCTGATCCCTTCTGGAGGGGGCTGGCCTCCCTCCCGAGTACTTCTGCATAGCAGTCTCTGGCTCTCCTGGGAGTCGGGTCCTGTTCACGGCCCTGTAGGCTCTGTCCTCGGGTTCTGCGACCATGGGTAAGGAGGGCCGGCTCTGTTTCTAAGCAGTGTGCTGCTTGCTTTTTTCCCTTCCTTCCTTTTAAAAAGTGTTGTCTGTTCGTGTCTCTGCTCTGGGAGGTGCGGACGTGGCCCGTC
>NW_024070192.1:54062097-54127139 GCF_014754425.2 Oryx dammah | reverse complement strand
GTGCGGACGTGGCCCGTCGTTGTCTGTTCGTGTCTCTGCTCTGGGAGATGCGGACGTGGCCCATTCCTGCCCGTTCCCCCTCACCGTCTCAGTAGAGGGGCAGTTCAACGTTTGGTCTCAATTCAGAGTTGTGGTCTTTATATTGCCGTGGCTGCAGAGTTCTTGCTTCTCCAAGTTTCCAGAGTCTTCTCCGTTCCTCCTCTTCCCCGAGTTGATTTCCTGTGTTTCTTTAGGTTGGTGTTCTTTGAATCTCTCCAGCCTCTGGCTCTCCCCTGGACTGCAGCTTGGCCACTGCAGTCCGCTGGTGGGAAGCTCTCATGCACACCGCGTGCTCAGCATCCCCGGGCCCCTGCATCCTGGAACCTCCTCCTCCCCTTCTCTTGTGTGGCTTCCTTCCCCTCCTTTCTGGTTTTACTCCCTTGTCTTGGTGAGGGCATGTGTGAAGGTGGGCAGCCAACCAGAAGCAAGCTGCTCTGAGCACAAGGACAAGCCCCTTTGAAGGCAGGAGTTGGGGCTGTGGGGCTGAAGGTGCAGGGTTGGTGGAAAGATGGCAGAGAAAGCCAGGCCCTCAGATCCCTTCTATCAGTCCACGCCTGCAAAAGACCGGCTTCACTCTCGGAGTAGTTGAAATGAGAGGGGGTCCAGATTTGGGTACCGGGTAGTGGCGGGCATGAAAGTCTGCGTGCTCAACGGGCACCCCGCCCTGCTCGACTGTTTCAGTGCTGCTGTTCATGCCCGTGGCTTCCTTTACCCCGGGACAGTCAAGTTTGGGACATCTGGTGGCCAGATCCACCCCCACACCTCTCAAGCTGAACTTGTCAGTTGGCCAGTGGCAGTACCAGACCAACTGAGGAAGAGGTCGCTGGGGGATTGTCCCCTAAAGAAACCAAAAGGCTTGGAAGAGGGCCGTGTTTCTGTCTGGTTCATGTCTGTGCCCCGCTGAACTTTGTACCTTGTTGGCACCAATGAATTTTTTGTTGAGTGGAAATTACCTTATGCGTTCAGGTCATTTCTGAGTTAGTCCTGTTGCACTGTCTGCCATTTGGGAAGTCAGTGTCTTACCCCTCTTTGCGACTTTTGCCTCTCCTCGGTGTCTTTTCTGGTCCCTCTTGGAGGCGTGTGCCGTCCTTCCTAGCTTTCGGGTGAGCTTGCTGTCCAAGCGCATCTGCATATCTTGGGGGCAGTCTTGTGCTCTGTGGCCATGGGTGGGAGCTCTGCGTGCCTGGGAGCACTACCCTGGCACCTGATCTGTCACTGTCCTCAGAGATCTGTCAGAGTTCACTGGTAAAGCAAGAAGGTTGCCAGAAGCCAGGGATGAGGGGCAGGATGGATGGGACATCGTTGTTCAGGGATGCAGTGGGACGGTTTTTGTAGGAGATGCTGATTTTATCACCTGAAGCTGAGTGACGCTAGATGGTTGTGGGTTTAGTCAGACGAGTGGGGGATTTGGGGTGTTCCTTGCATGGGTTTCTGAAGTTTTGCAAACTGGAAGTTTAATTTTGAATTGAGCTGGAGGGGGAGGGGGAGGTCTTGATTTGAGACCATGTCCAGATGGGATATTTTGCTTCTGACTTCTTACTGGAGCTCTGGTACCAGATCCCAAGTTTCTGCTTCAGCAGGAGAAGGCTTCCCTGAGCAGATCCTCTCACCCAGACATTACTGGGAGAAGGCTCCAGTCTCTCCTGGAGGGCAGCCGGGAAGCGCCCTGTGACTTGTGGGACCGCGGGTCCCGTCAGGGTGGGCAGCGTGGTGGGGCTGGCCACGCTGGCTGCCTGCTGCTGTGCTGGACCATCACAATGGAGGGTGTGGAGCCAGCCTCTCTGTGAGCTAGTGTGGAATCTCTAGGGTGCCGACACGAGTCACAGCCCAGCCAGGCCCCCTAAGGATGAAGGTAACAACCCTGTGAGCACGGGCTGGGCGAGACCAACCGCCTGAGGATGGCCGTGGCACTCTGATTGCGGGGCCTCAGTCATGGTGCTGAGGGTCCGTGGCCCAGCGCACCATCGTCCCCCACCCTCGGGGGCAGGATCACACTCTGCCCGGTAAGGTAGGCGCTGGCCATCGCGGCGTTAACCCGGCCCTTGTGTCTCCTTCAGGCCCTTGAGGATGCCCTCTAGCACCGCATCTGTGCTCGGGGACGCTAGGTCGCCGCTCGCTGCACGTGGCTGTTTGGGTTTAAGTTGACATTAAATTTAAGGTTTGGTTCCTCTGTCACCCTGGTCCCATTTGCAGTGCTCAGGAGCCCCTTGTGACTAAGTGGCCTCCAGTCCTAGCCTGCGGTCGCCCCTCGGGGATGGCCCAGGCCTTTGCGTCTTGCCACCTGCTGTGCTGTGGCTGAGTCTCAGCTGCCACAACTTCTTCCTGCCATCCTCGTCCTCACAGCAGAGGTCACAGAGGTGTCCTCCCCCACCAGCTTTTTGGCTCTGGCTCCCGACTCTTTCTTCCCCTCTCTGCTGCCCCCTTCACCCCCCACAGCGTGTGTTGGTTTAGAAGCTGTTTCTGTTGTTAGCCCCATTACAACCTGAGGAGATCCTGGCCTTCTTTGAGACAGCCTCCTGGGGTGAGTTCTCTTTGGTACTTGTGAAGGTGGACTCAGCTTGGTGCAGTTCTGTGTGGGAGAGACACCCAGAGTCTTCCATCGGCATTGTGAGCTTCTGGTGACAGGAAGTTTTTATTTGCATGGTTTAAATGTGTGTGCATAACCTCACAGTAATTGGGTAAGTGTGTCCTGTACAAATCCAGAGACACCCTGGTAGTCCTATACAAAGACCTCTGTGTGTGACCTTTCCCCCAGGTGGAGGGTGGTGAGGGGGCTGGGCCGGTGGGGGTGATGTTGGCCCAGCCAGCAGCCTGCTGTTCTCTGAAGGCGGTGGCAGCAAGTGCTGGGTCATGTAGCTATTTCCTGTCCTTGGAAGGGACCCCTTAAGAGGCGAAGCTCCTTAGCAAGGGTTTGATGTGCTGGACACTCTAGAGATGGGGTGTCTTGCGCCCCCTGTTGGTGAACACCCTGGGACCGTAACACATCATGCTGGAATAAGGGAAGAAACGTTCCGATTTCTACTTGGAGAGTGTGTGACCGTCCATTGAGAAGACAGGAGTGGATCCAGGCCCAAGCCCACACTGGGCTTGACGCTCGGTGTCCCCTCGGCTCTTGTGTTACGGTCAGGTGCCCTGCCCCGCCCCATCGTGAGTCACATGCCACTTTTTTTCTAACAAGAACCGCAGCCAAGTTGACTTAGCTGCTGGGACCAGCACTTGCTTTCTTGTTTAATAAATCTCCTGGAAATTTGCCTTCTTATTTAGCAGAAGGCTCTAGACTGCAGTGACTGGACTGGTCATCAGGCTTGGGGGTGAGACCAGTATTTCTCCAGGGGTAAGCTCTTCTGTGGGGAAGGAAATGGCAACCCACTCCAGTATTCTTGCCTAGAGAAACCCAGGGACGGAGGAGTCTGGTGGGCTGCTGTCCATAGGGTCACACAGAGTCAGACACGACTGAAGCGATTTAGCATGCATGCATGCGTTGGAGAAGGAAATGACAACCCACTCCAGTGTTCTTGCCTGGAGAATCCCAGGGACAGAGGAGCTGGTGGGCTGCTGGCTATGGGGTCGCACGGGGTCGGACACCACTGAAGCGACTTAGCAGCAGCAGCAGCAAGCTCTTGTGAGAAGCTGCAGGTGCCTCTGGGAGAAGGAAGAACTCTCTTTAGACCCTAGGGCTGCTGCTGCGGCTAAGTCGCTTCAGTCGTGTCTAACTCTGTGCGACCCCATAGACAGCAACCCACCAGGCTCCGCCTTCCCTGGGATTCTCCAAGCAAGAACACTGGAGTGGCTTGCCATTTCTTTCTTCAATGCATGAAAGTGAAAAGTGAAAGTGAAGGCGCTCAGTCGTGTCCAACTCCTAGCGACCCCATGGACTGCAGCTCACCAGGCTCCTCCATCCACAGGATTGTCCAGGCAGGAGTACTGGAGTGGGTGCCATTGCCTTCTCTGCAGATCCTGGGGAGTCCAAGTGAGTGCTGCAGTCTTGGGCTGTGGCACGTGCCAGCCTTGGGCTCTGTGTGACCACTGGGAAGCCAGCCAGCCTGCATCTATTCCCCAGCAAATGGACCTGCTAAAAATAAACAGGCAGCTATTCAGTTCCACCAGATTCAAAATAGCCAGGCCATCCTCCCCACCAGTGTTAAGGTCCCTTCTGCATTCTCCTGCGAGGCTGTTTCCAAGGGGAGGCAGTGTCCTTGGCCTCCCGGATAGGAGGCCCTAGGGGAGGAACCTGCCTTCCCAGTGAGTGAGTGTGGAGGCCGCTAGACCTGTGGTGCTAAATGCCACTTGTATCCTCAAAGGTTCAGGTTGAAACAACAAGTCACACATGCACAGAACCAGGGCCCAGAGAAGGAAGGTAGCGGTGGGCCGGCGGAGGCTGCAGTGTGTGTCTGCATCTGTGTGCGTGTGTGTCTGTGTGCAGGTGGCTGGTGTTCAGGAGAGGCTGGCGCTTTCTGCACCACCTGTCCAGGCCTGTCAGGCCTTGTGAAGCAGGGAAAATCGGCACCTCACTGATTGACAAGTCCATCCAAGTGACATTAGCTCAGGTAGGGCCCTTCCAGACTGAAGAGCCGGGAAGTGAGGGACAGTTCTTGACTGGCGGGAAGTGGGGCTCCCTGTGAGGTGCCCCCAGGCCGCTGTGCCCTGGGTGAGACCCGCTCGCCTCCTGAGCGCGCCGCCTTTGGGTGGGGGTGGCTGCTGGCCCAGGGGCTCCTGGCCTGGTCCCAGTGCCCTAGCTGCTCTGCACCCCGCTCCTGTCTGGGCGTCTGCTCGCTCTGAACTCAGGAGCCGGGAGCAGTTCCTGCGGGGGACGGGGCAGTGCAGGGCCAGGTGCTGCTGCTCACACGGAAGCCGTGGCTCCTCGGCTCAAGGGCCCGGGTGAGTGGTGGGCGCTGGGGCTCCGCTGGGACATCCCGGGTCCTGTGGGGCGGGTGACATTGCTTCACGGGAGCAGCGTTTCCCGCCTTCTCTGAGTCCGGCTTGGCAACGTAGAGAGTGTTTCCTGAGCTGTCATTAACTGAGTGGCCTCTTGGGCTGGATGGGGCTATAGGTGGTGACTCTGGCTGGGAGCTTGGGCCGCAGTGTGTGCGGACCAAGCTGGGCTGGAGGGTGAGGTGGGCAGGTGGCAGTGGTGTCCCTGAAGGACAGAGTGGCAGGCACGTGGCGCCTGTCGTGGCGCCTGTCATGGCCCCAGTCTGCACTAGGAAGGGAACAGAACAGGGAGGTGGCAGGGGAGGCCTGGCACAGGGCGGGTTGTGGTGTGTGTGTCCTGGGTGCAGGACCAAAGCTCGATGGGGGTCTGTGTCTGACCTCTGCCTCATGGTAGCACAGATCTGATCCAGGAGTGGGGCGGGGCCTGCGGGAGAGCAGACCCCTGCCATCAGCTTTAGTTCCCAAGGGAGTGGGAGTGGGTTCTCCCAGCTGTTTTGAGAAGCAGTTTGTATCTTGGATAGCAGCTCCCCACTTACACCCTAATTTTTAAGACTGTAAAAGTTGGGCCCCTGGTATGTAAAGTGAGGAGACTGCCCACTCTGAGTTGTTAAGACATAGGATTCTTTTTCTTCCTTTCCATTCCATTCGATTTAATCTCTTACCTGAGAGTAGAGAATGGCTAGAATATGATGGGAATCACAGCTATAAACTTTGGGATTGCTGAATTAATGAAGTAGAATATGAATTTGCTGATGAGAAGAAAACTTGGGTTCATACCCCAGCCCCAGAGCCCTACTTCTGGTTGCATGCGATCTGTTGGGTGGGACTTGATCTGATAACGGCCAGGAACGGACTGCCTTATCCTGAGTACCCCCTTCCCCCCAACCTGTTTTCTTTCTTAAATTTCATTTTTTTAATTTTTTCTGTGAAAGACATTGAACACAAAGCAGTTCTCCTTAATCTCTCACCTTTTTTGGGGTGTGCACAGGTTGTTAGGGAACAGTGATTCCCCAACTTGACTTCACATTGAAATCACCTGGGTTGGTTAAAAAACAAAACCTGACGTTCAAGTCTCACCCTGAGATTCTGATTTAATTGATCTGGGTGCCACATTGGGGTTTTAAAGCTTCCCAAATGATACCAACAGGCAGCCAGGTTGGAGAATCTCTGTTAAAGAAGTTTAAAATTCTCTTCCTGAAAGAAAGAAGACTGTCTCTACTTACAGATAAGGGTAAATAAATAGACAAGTCTGGGAAGATTTGCAGGATGCAAGATCAATGTACAAACCTCCCCCCTTCCACAACCAGGAGGCCTGATGTGGAACTTTCCCAGTTCTTCCTTGAGATTATGTGAACGTAATCACAAATGCACAGTGGTCCACACCTTCTGTTTTCTGTATCGGGGCAAGTTTCCCACGTCACTACATGAGGTCAGCTTCCTTCTCCAAAACTGGTATATGCATAGGTTCTACAATATATTTAGCAGTCATTCCTCTGAGTTTTGCTTCAAATGGTACCCCAGTGAATGTTCTTTTTTATAACCTTTTATTTTATATTGGAGTATAGATGATTAACAAGCAATGTTGTAATAGTTTCAGTTGAACAACTGTGAAGAGTCTCCACCATTCATATAAATGTATCCGTTCTCTCCCAAACGCCCCTCCCATCCAGGCTGCCATATAACATTGAGCAGAGTTCCATGTGCTATACAGTAGGTCCTTGTTGGTTATCCATTTAAAATAGAGCAGTGTGTATATGTCGATCCCAAACTCCCTAACTATCCCTTCCTCCCACCCTTCCCCCCAACAACCCTGAGTTCCCAGTGAACATTCTTAATACATATAGACGTCTGCCTGTGTTTTGTTTTTTTTTTAAGGAAAGATTCTGGGTGTGGGATTTGGGCATCATAGGGTAGGATCATTAAGTTTTAAGAGAAGTACAAACTTCTTTCCTTGTTCTGTACAATGCCTTGTTTGCACACACCCTTGGGTTCTGGATTTAATGTGGAGTAGACCCAAGTTCAGCCCCGTGAGGTATTTGAACCTTTAGGATGGTAATATGTATTCCAAACCAGGTAGTTGAGGATTAAGCAATGCAAGGGAAAGCATCTAGTGAGGTTGTGTTTGAATCTGAAGCTCCAAGGTAGCATCTTTGAAGCTTTCTGCCTGAAGGGATTAATACAGTCTTCTGAGCCCCAGCCATTGCTTAGCTTTGCTTTTGTATTTTCCAGTCCCATTGCTTCATCTTTGAATATTAGCAAGAAGGTTTCTCTTTACAGAGAAGGGAGTTTCTGGAAATGACCGGTCCCCAACCCCTTCACTTCGGAGCAGAACACTCTTTCCTGGACCCCTTCCCCAGCTGCCGTGTGCTGGGGAATCCTTGGTGGTCCTGTTAAATGGCAGCGTGTGATTCAGTGGGCCCGGGGTGGGCAGCAGGTTCTCAGGTGATGCTCAGTGCTTCTGGTCCATAGACTACACTTGGAGAAGCAACGTTTCCAGGCCTGTTTTTGCAGTGGTTGAACTTTCTTTGCCTTGGCTGAACATTAAAACCACCTAGGAAACAAGCACATGCCCTGGTATTTCCAGAGTACACTGATGTAAATAAATTCAACTAGTTGTTGTTTAGTCACTAAGTTGTGTCTGTCTCTTTGTAACCCTGTGGACTGTAGCCTGCCAGGCTCCTTTGTCCTTGAGATTTCCCACACAGGAATACTGGAGTGGGTTGCCATTTCCTTCTCTAGGCGATCTTCCTGTCCCAAGGATTGTGAACCCACATCTCCTGCTTTTCAGGTGGATTCTTAACTGCTGAGGCACAGTTCAGTTCAGTTCAGTTGCTCAGTCATGTCTGACTCTTTGCGACCCCATGAATCGCAGCACACCAGGCCTCCCTGTCCATCACCAACTCCCGGAGTTCACTCAGATTCACGTCCATCAAGTCAGTGATGCCATCCAGCCATCTCATCCTCTGTCGTCCCCTTCTCCTCCTGCCCCCAATCCCTCCCAGCATCAGAGTCTTCTGATGAGTCAACTCTTCGCATGAGGTGGCCTAAGTACTGGAGCTTCAGCTTTAGCATCATTCCTTCCAAAGAAATCCCAGGGCTGATCTCCTTCAGAATGGACTGGTTGGATCTCCTTGCAGTCCAAGGGACTCTCAAGAGTCTTCTCCAACACCACAGTTCAAAAGCATCAATTCTTCAGCGCTCAGCCTTCTTCACAGTCCAACTCTCACATCCATACATGACCATAGGAAAAACCATAGCCTTGACTAGACGGACCTTAGTAGGCAAAGTAACGTCTCTGCTTTTATTGAATATGCTATCTAGGTTGGTCGTAACTTTTCTCCCAAGGAGTAAGCGTCTTTTAATTTCATCATGGCTGCAGTCACCATCTGCAGTGATTTTGGAGCCCCTAAAAATGAAGTCTGACACTGTTTCCACTGTTTCCCCATCTATTTCCCATGAAGTGATGGAACCGGATGCCATGATCTTCGTTTTCTGAATGTTGAGCTTTAGGCCAACTTTTTCACTCTTCACTTTCTGCCATAAGGGTGGTGTCATCTGCATATCTGAGGTGATTGATATTTCTCCTGGCAATCTTGATTCCAGCTTGTGTTTCTTCCAGCCCAGCGTTTCTCATGATGTACTCTGCATAGAAGTTAAATAAGCAGGGTGACAATATATAGCCTTGACGTACTCCTTTTCCTATTTGGAACCAGTCTGTTGTTCCATGTCCAGTTCTTACTGTTGCTTCCTGGCCTGCGTACAGGTTTCTCAAGAGGCAGGTCAGGTGGTCTGGTATTCCCATCTCTCTCAGGGGAAGCCCAAATTAAACTAGTCCACATTTAACAATTAAAGAATTGTTAAAGCATTCACTTATATTCACAACAAAGCACAAACCACATTAAGGAATAATTCACCATAACAGTGGAGGATTTTTCGCTTTAAGGATTCTTGTCATTTTTGCAGACAAATTTTGCTGGTAGGGAGGCAATGCATGCAAGTGTGTATTGCAGAATACGTTAGTCACATACCTCTCATGAGAGCTAACCCTGCTTTACCAGCATTTCATGTATGTCTCAACTGATCTTATACCAGCTATTCCTTACAAAGTGTGTCCCCATCTTACAGGTGGAGAAAGCTGAGTTTCCTGTCTCTTGTCTACTGCTGCCTTCTGGGCTCTTATTCCTCTTTGCCTGGATCTGACGGACTAGGTATTCAGCTTCCTTTCATTTGACGTGCTCCTGTAATAAGCTAGAAGCACAGTTTGGGAGTGTGTGTTCCTTGCAAACCAAAGCTGGTTCTCTGTTGACTGCAGAAAAAAGCGCAGCCTCCGCAGTGCGCGCAGGAGCCTCACTGAACCCGCTGAACAGCTTGACTCGGGCGACGTGATTTCCACAGCCGTGTGTGTGTGTGTGTGTGTGTGTGTGTGTGTTGCTGGTCCCTCGCCTCGGGGCACCCCCCATCCCTTGAAAAATCTCACTCGTCCTTTGTTCTGACTTAATTGTGGCGTAACTACTGTTTCCTTGGCTGGTGATTTGGGGGATGCTTGCCAGGGACGTGTCCACATGGATTTCCATGGGTGTTTAAAAGTGCTCCAATACCGTAACCTGAATGGAAGTGTTCTGGGAGTTTAGAGAATGAAAACACTAAGCACAGCTAGTCCCTTGGCGGGGGGGCACCTAGGGAGAATTGGGCATCAAGAAGTGATGCAGGAAAGGATTTGGTTTCAGGAGCTGGCTCGGTGTGTTTCAGGGGAGTGTGCCTGGATGAGCGGGCAGCAGGCCTGGGGCAGTGTCTCCACCACCACACGGGGTGTGGGTGTGCTGGCTGGGGTGTGCCCAGAGGGAAGGCCGTGCCTTCCATGGGCTGGGGGCGCAGCTGGCCTTCCTGGGCAGTGAGTCCCATCAGGAGCCCTTGCCAGCTCTCACGGCTCCCTCTTGCTCTCCTCTTCCCACAGGTGTAATTACTCCACGCCTCCAGGATGACGATCCAGTTCCGTTCACTCTTCCCCCTGGCCCTGCCTGGAGTGCTGGCGCTTCTCGGCTGGTGGTGGTTTTTCTCCCGTAAAAAAGAGCCCCTCGACAGCCACGACAGAGCAGCGGAGGCCGGTGTGGTGGCGCTGCGGGCCGGCCCTGCAGCCCAGGAGGCGCTCCCAGCAGAAGACGCGCGGCCTGGAGCAGCCAGCCCGGCACTCGAGAGGGAGCTGTGCGGCAGCGGCAGGCCCTCGCTGGAGCCGCCGGCCCTGTTGCGGGCACACGCGGCGGGCCGGAGGTCCGAGTCCTCGGGCAGCCTTCCCAACCCCGTGGACGCGAGACCCCGCCCCGGAGCTCGCAAGGAGGTGGAGCTCGCCCTCGCGGGCGACGAGGCCAAGGCTGTCCCTCTGGAGTGTCCCCTGCCAGCTCCCAAGGGCCTTCCGTTCCCCCACGAGGCAGTCGGTGTGTGTAAGCGAGAGGCCGTGCTGGGCCGGCCCGGGGGACGGGGCCTCCAGGGCCAGCCTGCAGCCCCCGTGGAAAAACCGTGCATCGGAGAGAAGGCCCGGGAGACAGGGGGCGCCGAAGGCACCGGGGACGCGGTGCTGGGAGAGAACGTGCTGGAGGAAGGGCCGGCGGCCTGGGAGCCAGCCCCCGAGTTAGAGTTACAGAGTGGCCGGGCGGCCGGAGCGGGAGAGAAGGGCCCGGGCTGCCCGCTGGATGAGGCTGTGGCGGAGGCGGGGTCCGAGGAGACGCTGGCGCCGAGGGGCCGGGCAGGCCGAGCCTGGGATGGAGCCTTTCCCCAGGAGCAGGGTGGGGAGGAGACCTGGGACAGAAGCGAGAAGATCGAGCAGGCTGCCTTCCAGATCATCTCCAAAGTGATCCTGGAGGCCACCGAGGAGGTGCTGGCCACCACCATGGGCAGGATTGCGGGCCGGGTGTATCAGGCCTCAGCCGCCCAGCCCCAGGGGCCGAAGGAGGAGAGCTGTGCCCCCGCCAGCCAGAAAACCCCCCTGGGCCTGGAGGCCTCGGAGCCCACCCTGGCTGCAGCGGAGGCAGCCGTGGGTCTGGGGGACATGGCCATCCCCTCCGCAGAGCCTCCAGCAGGGGGCCTGCCAGCACCAAAGACCTACGTGAGCTGCCTGAGCAGCCCTCTGTCCAGCCCCACCAAGGACAGGAAGCCAAAGAACTCTGCACAGCACATCTCCCTGGCCCCCTGCCCTCCGCCGGCCGCCCCCCTCGGTGAGTTGCTGGACGAGGCAGGTGGCCCCGGGGAAGAGGCCACCCGTGTCCCCTGCGTGTCTGACGGCGGCCAGGCTGTGCCCTCCAGGGCCGCCTCTGGGCAGCACTCAGATTCTGCCAGCACCTCGGGGCTTGAAGACTGTTGTCCGGAGACTGCCCCCAGCCCCAGGGGCGAGGCCACCACCCCACCGCTGCCTGAAAGTACTGTGCCCGTCAGCAATGGGGTGCTGAAGGGGGAGCTGTCGGACTTGGGGACCGAGGACGGATGGACTGTGGACCCGGAAGCAGACCATTCGGGAGGTAGGCGGGCCTGGGGTGTCCCCCCTCATTCAGCTGGGAAAGGCGGCTGGTCTGCCTCTGCTGCTTCTGTAGCCACGATGCTCTTCTACACTGTGTCCCAGCAGCTTGCAGAAATCGCGGTACAGTAGAGAGCTGGTGGGCAACTGAGAAGTGAATGCTGCCCTGAACCCCAAAGCCACGGGAGCTGTAACTTGGTTCCGCAGCCAGGGACCCTTCCCAGCCCGTCCGAAGGAACCAGCTCAAAGTTGGGTTCACCCAGTAACTCAAGTATACTGATCTGTCTTTACACACTAACTTCCTAATAGCTTTTTTAAAGATGGAGAGGCCCCTTCAGCTTTAATCCCCTTGAGTACCAAGAATGGGTGAGCTTTTTCAGTGGTTTATTTCCTTTTAATAATGTGCTTGTTCCCATGTCTTCACCTGCTTTCCTTCTCCAGAAGCTCTTTCGCGGTAAGTGCCCAGAGATGGCCACAGCCTCGAATCCTTGCGGGAGGCTCGCGCCTTCCTGCCTGTTGCTGTCACCTATTCCTTCGCAGAGAACCTCAGCCATTTCCTTTCTGTGCAGCCACAGTTCCACCCCTGGGAAACGGGCACTTTGGTAATGAAGTGTCCAATGGGTTTTTCGAGTGCTGACCCCAGCGTAGACAGTTCAGACCGCTCACTTACAGGTCAGCAGCTCCTGACCCTGGTTTTGCAGCTTCCCTGGGGTATTTGCACTTGTCTCACGGAAAGAGGCCGTGGGTTCCTCTGCAGGCCTCCAGCCTGCTTGTCCTGGAGACGCTCCCTGTTGTTTCAGGCCCAGGACGGTTGGGGCTCTTGCTGGGGACTTTCGTGCCCTCACATCTGGTGTGCTGCACGTGTGGCCACCTGTAAGGTGCTGTTACTGATTGAGACACTGCAGTTTCGTGTGTACCTGTGATAGGAAAGGGTTGCCCGTCACCAGCGATGCACCCGACTTCAGGGGTGTTAAATTACTTTAAAAAAGTTATTCTAAAGCATCTTAAAATGGACAGAAATCTTTTGGAAATAGAGGAACCCCTCAGCCTTGTCATGCGGACCCCAGTTTGGCAGTGGCAGCTGCTGGGATGAGTCTAGGCCGCAGAGGAGGGGTGGTGGGCGGGGGCTGGTGGGAGTCGCGGTGTGGTCTGAGCCCCCTCTAAGTGTCATCAGGGTGGAGGCCTGTCCTGCTTGGTTGGGCAGCAGGTGGGGGCCGGGTACAATCCGCGCCTGCCTCGGCCAGGTCGGCTAAGCAGACTTCTCTCCAGAAGGGTGGTTTTCCCAGCGTGAAGCCCCTAGTGTCAAGGGAGGCACCTCGTCGTAGCTGGGAGGAGTGCCTGCTTCCTCTGTCCAGGCAGGGCCGCCGGGATCACTTGGTAGGGGATTATGTCCAGGGCTTAGAGAAACCATGTGGAAAATAACCTAGTTAGTAGCCTCTCAGGAATGATCTATTTCTGGCAGTCAAGTCTTCCATATTTCAGCCAGAGCCACTTTTCTGAAGCCATCTGACCCCTGTGTCTGGGTTGTGGGCCCCCTGGCAGACCCTGGATGGGGGTGTCCTCTCAGAAATGAAGACCCACCGGGATCCCTGAGAGCCTTCAGCGGTGCGCGAGTCAGGCCTCAGCAGAGGGAGGGGCCCTCCTCCTGTCGCCCACTCTTCCCCGCCCTGACTGGGATAAGGGCAAGTGGGGACTCTCTAGTTCTGCTCAGCTGAAGGCCCCCGCCTGAGTGCCCGGGCCTGGGACCTTGGTGCCCAGGGGCCCTTCATCGGAGGGGCCGCTTGGTTGTGCGTGGACCAGCTATGACCAGTTGGGCTCCACCAGGACCTACACCAGGCACAGGCCGCTGAGACCTTGGGGACCGGCTGGCCTGTCCCCTCCCCCGCCCCATGGACTCCCCTTGCTGAGCCAACATCAGTTTCTTCCCAGTCCACCACTTGTCTCTGCTCCAGCAGCTGTGCTGGGCGCGGCTGCCAGTTCAGCAAGTGGGGCTGTGACAGGCTAAAATTAGGTGTGTCTACACCCCCAGTCCGCCTTTCATTGGGGCTGTTCTGAGCCTTCTAGACTGCGAGCTGACAGTCACCTGCCAAGCCTGAGGAGGGGGCGTGGGGCGGGGGCCTGCTGGTAGTGCAAGCTTGGAAGTTGTACGTTATTAACTGCTCTGGGCCCGTGTCTGTGCATGCTGCTTCCTCCCCTGCAGGTTCAGACGGGAACAGCATGGACTCGGTGGACAGCTGCTGTGGCCTCAGGAAGCCTGACGGTTTCCAAAATGCCCAGGCAGGCTCCAATCCCAAGAAGGTTGACCTGATCATCTGGGAGATCGAGGTGCCAAAGGTAAGGGCTGCGAGCACTAAGTGACCCTGGGCCCCAGGTCAGCGGGCTTGGGAGAGGGGGCCAAGGGGGCCACCTAAACCAGGAGAAGCCCCCAGGGAGCCAGAGGCTGAAGGGGTGGGAATGCTCTGCTTTGCCCAAGTCTGGAGAGCTCCTGTAGCACGGAGTACCTTCAGCTGCCCTCGGGGGCGGCCTTCTCACACTCCCCGGCTCCTCCCCTCCTCTGGGTTCTTCTTGGCGTGCAGGGCTCAGATAGTTTGGAGATGCTAGCAAAGTGAGGCTGAGGGCAGGGGCTGGCCAGGAGTCCCCTCAGCACGCTCTCCTCACGCTCTCCAACGCAGACTGTATTTTATAATTGAGCACAGCATAAATCCGTATTTTAGAGAGCTTGAAGAATATAGCAGTGTAGGAAGAAAATAAAAATCAGCTTAATCCTACCCCTGAGAGTGACTAGGAAGACTTTTATTTCCTTCTCATCTTGCACCCTGTGGTTTTTAAACAAAACTAAGATTATGTTGCTTTAATTAATGCTTTTAAATATTTAACAACTTAATTTTCCTGTGTTATTCTTTGAAAATGGAATTTTAACTGCATGATTCATTGTGTGAATGTCAGTTTACTTCACCAGTCCCCCAATTCCAGGGTACTTAAGTGATTTCTAGCTTCTTGCTTTTCTAACTTACATCTTATTAGCTTGATCTTGACGTTTGTCTTAGGGGCTCAGAAATAATTGGCCAACTGCATTTTTCTGGTCTCTTAGCCTCCTGCCGAGGTGGAGACTTGGCCTGGTGTGACCTCGAGGTCAGGCAGGCCGCTTTGACCCGCACGGCTGGCTCCCTTGGTTATGTCTTTCCCCCAGTGACCCTGAAGGCAGAGCTGCCCTCTTTTCTCTCCTTCAGGGCTTGCAGAGGGCACACCCCAGCAGCTTTGGGTGCAGAGTGACTGTGTCCCTAGCAGCTCCGCCGGGTGGGGTCACTGGAGATTGCGTCAGGGTTTGTCTTACGTTGGGCTGAGTTTGGCTCCTCTGGCCCACAGGGGACGTGTGCTCCAGAGTTGGCAGCAGGAGCCCAAGGGTTTTAGACCTTTGTTTTCGAACTGAGGCCATTCTTTGGACCTGAGCAGACTTGGAGAGGTAGAGGACTCAAAAATCCAACCTTGTGCTTAGAAACATCCCAGTGTCTAGGAGGAGAAAATGCTGCCTTTGCAGCCTCTGAGTGTGAGCCCCATTGCTGGGGAGGAAATGGAAACTGCC
Organism: Oryx dammah; assembly: GCF_014754425.2. NCBI lineage: Eukaryota > Metazoa > Chordata > Mammalia > Artiodactyla > Bovidae > Oryx > Oryx dammah. Next base: position 54,112,080 of record NW_024070192.1, on the reverse strand, counting down.
TGTTGCCTGGTGCAGCTGCTTAGTAGCTGTGTGAAAGGGAAAGCGCTCAGTTGAGTCCGACTGTGTGCGACCCCATGGACTGTATCTCCATGGATCTCCAGGCCAGAATACTGGAGTGGGTAGCCTTTCCCTTCTCTGGGGGATCTTCCCATCCAGGGATGGAACCCAGGGCTCCCACTTTGCAGGCAGATTTTTTACCAGCCGAGGTATCAGGGAAGCCAGTAGCTGTGTGAGCCTGGCCAAATTAACTTAACCTCTCTGGGTGTGTTCCATCAACTGTAAAATGGTGATAAACAGATGCTGTTTGTTTTGCACTCAGAACAGAGCCTGGTGAGTGAGTGCTGAGAATATGTGTGAGCCTGACCTGGTGTGAAGCAGAGACGGGTCTTGGGGATGCTCGAGTTTGGCTTCTTGTTAACCCTCTCACCTCTCTCTCTCTCCCGAAGCACCTGGTCGGTCGGCTGATTGGCAAGCAGGGGCGCTACGTGAGCTTTCTCAAGCAGACATCTGGTGCCAAGATCTACATCTCCACCCTGCCTTACACCCAGAACATCCAGGTCTGCCACATCGAAGGTCAGTGGCAGCCGCTGCCTGGGTTTTATGACAGTTTTCTTACCTGGAACGTAAGTGACTTGAAGCATTTGAGTCCCACTTGCTCCCTTTTGGAATCTAAGTCTCTGAATAGAAAACCCTGCTTCTCACCCCAGGTGAAGGGAGTGGGCGAGTCTTCCCGTTAGCCTCATCACTTCCGGTATTTGAAGGAGACTTGGGATCCCCCAGATCTTCTGGCGGGAAAGGGGTGGGCACTCGGGGACTGGCCAGGGGTCCTGGGCTAATGGTGGACAAAGGCCGGCCCTCCCCGCCAGCTAAGCACCTGTTGCATTAGTGCAGTCATAAATAATAGAGGCCAAACGTGAAAGGGTGACAGGCTTCCAGCTTTAGATGTGTTTCACCCTAAGGCGAGGCTTGGCACTTTGGCACCTTAAAGGTGCACCTGAACTCTGGGGAAAGTCCGGTGCGGTGCGGGGTGGGCCTGAGTTCCGTTTTGCTCTCTGTCTGAGCCCTGTGACTGTGGTCTGGCCCCACATTCAGGCTCTCAGCATCATGTGGACAAGGCGCTGAACTTGATTGGCAAGAAGTTCAAAGAACTGAACCTCACCAACATTTACGCTCCCCCGCTGCCTTCGCTGGCACTGCCTTCTCTTCCGATGACTTCCTGGGTGAGCATGCCCCCTCCTCCCGGCCGGCCCCAGATGGAAGCCCCCGAGGCCGTGGGCAAGGAAGGCCGGGGCACACTGCGGCCTGCCCTTTCACCTCTGGCCAGCGGTCAGCTCTGCTTTTAGTTCTCTAGGTTGGGCTGGGGGCCAGGGTGCTGTAGGAAGCCAGAGGCTTCTCGGTCCCTGCTTGGAAGGACCGCTCTCCCCGCCTCTGCCACCTGGGCGGTCTGTTCTCTAGGCAGTTGCCTGGAAAGGACTACTCCCTCCTGACTGGCCGTGTGCAGGCTGGCTCGGGATGCCTTCGAGCTGTGCCTTGTCCTGATAACCCTGAGACCTGGTTCAGGGACCCCTCCGGTGGAGTCAGGTCCAGCGGTGGCCCTGGTGAAGGAGGCCCTTCCCCTTCCATCTTCACGAGGGGCACCTGGGTCACAAAGGGAAAGAACCCCGCTCCACCTCCACCCCTGGGAGCCTTCGCAGAGGAGCTGGCGTTTTGGGGCCTGTGTGCTCGGGCTGTGGGGTTCTGGGGCCTGGCACCCCATCCTGCTGTGCGCCTCCAGCCCTGTGAGCCTTGTCTCACTGGAAGCAGAACTGTTAGGTTTCTGAAGGCTGAGAACACTGCATTTCACACGTAGGGTGGGTGTGCGGTCCAAGAAAACGTTTAGGATGCTGGCCTTTTCATCCTGTATCTTTCTCCCTCCCAGTACCCTTGTGCTTTGGGGGAAGGGGTGGGTGTCCCTTCCTTTCTTGTGGATATCTGGGAGTAGGCTGATTCCCACTCCACGCTTCACTTCTGAATCATCGGGGTTTCCCGTGAGGCTTGACCCCAAACCCGCTCTCTCTTTTTCAAGTAGTTGAGCGGTTGGTGAGGCCTCCTCTCCTTGGGCTCTGAGTGGCTGGAGCCATGACTGTTGGCCCGCAGGGCCGGGGGCTCAGCGCGGAGCTCTCACCTGAAGCCCTGTCTGTGGCCACCTGGCTAGGAGGTGGCGTGGATCCCCTTCTGTGTCCACAGCACCTCGGTGTTGCCTTAGCTTGGAGAGAGGCTGACGGTCACGCTGGCGCTCCTGGGGTCAGCTGCCGTTCCAGGGAGCTGGCAGAGCGGCCCTCAGGCTTGACCATCTCTTACTCTTGTTCTCAATGGCCACCCCCTTCCTGTTGGCCTTCCCTGCACCTTACAGAGTCTGGAGAAGAGGGGGACTGGGCAGAAGCTGTGCCCAGGCCCGTGGGCGGCCAGACGCTCCATCTACTGTGGACGCCGGGGGGCCTCCTTGCCCAGCTGAACTGAGGCCATCTCTCGTGGTTACTTGGGGTGTTGCAGGGCCAGGGCCACAGGGGAGCCAAACACTTTGAACGGCTTAAGAGAGTTTCCCTTGCACCTTTATTGTCTAGGAGCCATGTTGCTTTGGTTTGCTGTGCCTGTTTCGAAGATGTCCCAATTCGGGGTCTTGCCCTGGGGCCTCCGAGTTTATCCCCGTGTGAGAAGGGTTGCTGTGTGTGCATGCCCCTCCCCTCTCTGCAGCTTATGCTTCCGGACGGCGTCACTGTGGAGGTCATCGTGGTCAACCAGGTCAACGCCGGGCACCTGTTCGTGCAGCAGCACACTCATCCCACCTTCCACGCGCTGCGTAGCCTGGACCAGCAGATGTATCTCTGCTATTCTCAGCCTGGCATCCCCACCTTGCCCACCCCGGTGGAGAGTAAGCGCTGCCCTCAGGGCTGGAGTGGGGCGTCTGCACTCTGGCCAGGCTCGGGGAGAAGTTTGGGGGGTCTCCTCTTGTTCTGCCCATGGTTTTAACCAGCAGGAGGCTGTTCTGGGGCTCTTCCTGGGAATAGCATCCCTGAGTTCTTGGTGTCAGCATGGGGTGAGCTGGGCTCCATTTCCTGGCTAGCTCAAGCTGGTGTTTCCATAGGCTGATGGAAAGAAGGGGTCAGAATACAGAGTTGGCACGAGGGTTCTGGTCTCAGCTCTGCTGCTCGCCTGTCGAGGGAGGTGGATGCCTATGTGGTCTGGGGATTGGGGTGGCTACTGTGTCTGTCAGACATGCACGGTGCCTGCCACAGATGCCACTCTCATAGATGGTCCCAGAGTCTGGTGACGGTGGGTTGGGGCATTCCCAGTCAACGGGTGAGAAAAAGACTCTGAAGTCGGTGACTTGCCCAGGTGGCCCCTGCCCCAGAGCTCTGTTACCTTCGTCACCCTCATTAGCAGAGATCTAACGTCTCTAACCTACCCCATCAGAGACTCCTAACCTGAAGCCCCCAGTGGGCTTTAAGACATAAGGAAAACTTGAAATTTGGGGGGCATTTTATATTAAGGTTTTCCTTCTGGAGGAATATTGTCAGGTTGTCTGATGTTGCTTCAACCCAGAAGTGAAGACAGAACTGGAGGCCAGGAGGTGGCTGGGCTGCACCGGCACCTGCCCTTCAGGGTCAGGACACAGTGTGCCCAGCCGCGTCACAGGCCCCGCCCTTGCTGCCCAGCCTGGGGTTGGTGGCGCTCAGGGGCACTTGCTCTCTGGCCTGGTTGGCTGCCCCAAGCATTCCTGCTCTCGGCACCGTCCTAAAGCAGAGGCCAGAAGAAGTGGGCTTTGGGCTTGGGAGCCCTCGGTCTGGTCTGTGGTGGCCGGAGCAGGCCCTGGCAGCTAGGCAGAGATCTGCTGCACTTGAGGCTCTGGACTCTTTCTGGGACATTCCCTTCAGAGTAGAAGGCAGGTGCTGGTCCATTCCCTGAATTCTGACACTTACCTGGCTTATATCAGGTAATCTGTGTCTGCCTTTGGCCTCAAAGAACGCCTCAGAGAAAGAGGTGCGGGTGGGTACTTTCTGGTCTGGGGGCGTTGGGGGCAGCAGAGATGCACGGCTGGCAGGCCTTGCCCTTGGTCCGTGCTGGGCCCGGGAGGGCCTGTGGCCGCCCCACCCTGCGCTGGCTCTGGGCACACGCTCTCATCTGCCCGCAGTAACGGTCATCTGTGCTGCCCCCGGCGTGGACGGGGCCTGGTGGCGAGCCCAGGTGGTGGCCGCCTACGAGGACACCAACGAGGTCGAGATTCGCTACGTCGACTATGGCGGCTACAAGAGGGTGAAAGTGGACGTGCTGCGGCAGATCCGGTGAGTCCAGTCGGTGTCTGCAGAGCGGGCACCTGGGACGTGGGTGGGTTCTTCCTGCTGCTGCCCACTCTGTTTGGGAGAGGATGATGCAAACGAACCCCGTCCTCACCTCAGCGAGACAGAGCAGAGAGGCCCGTCTGGTGGAAGAAGTCCAGGTGTTGTTGGGCACAAGGGAGGCGGCTTCTCTTGGGGCGCTTGATGTAAGCAGCGCCTCCACGGCCAGGCCTGTGCAGGCGAGCCGGGAGCAGTGGCCTGTGCCTGTCGTGTGCACCTCTGGCTTCACTGGGTTTCAGGGTCACGGCGCTGAGCAGGAGGGGCGTGTCAGCCTGGGGTGCGGCAGCGTGGCGTCCAGGTTGAGCTCACATCTTGCTTGTCTTTCAGGTCTGACTTTGTAACCCTGCCGTTCCAGGGAGCAGAGGTGCTTCTGGACAGCGTGATGCCCCTGTCAGGTAACAGGTGGGGCCGCGGGCCTGGGCGGGGTGCAGCAGGTGTTGGAAGGAGGTCTTCTCTGTGAGACCCTTGTTCTCGCCTTCCAGGCTTAAGCAGCACAGGTTGTGGCCACTTTGTTTCCAATGGACTGGTCTGGGTGGAGGCCCGAGAACTTGCGTTTCTAACAAGTTCTCCCATGGTGCTGGTCCCTGGACCCCTGCTTTCAGGCCCACTGCCCTGGCCTCCACCCGGGCCTCCGGCTTTGAGAGGCTTCCTGCAGAGACACTGCTCCCTCCCTAGATGCTCCCAGACCTTAGCCCTGGGCTCCCGTCCTCCCTGCCTCTCACCCTGGGTGTGTCCTTGTTCGGGCATGTATGATCTGACAGAGAACGCTGTCCGCGCGCCCTGCCCGCCTGGGATCGCTGTGCAGAGTGGACTGTCTGGCCAACTGCCTGGGTGTGAATTGCACCTGCATCGCTGTGGGAGCGGGTTGACCGTCAGCCACTGACCCGTGTCTCATGTTCTCACCTGTAACGTGTGTTCCTGATTCCATGAGATAACAGTGCATTCAGCCCCCGATTCAGTGTTGGTGGCAGCGATACTTCACTGGAGGCAGCGTCTCTGTCCCCCGGGGGTGGCATGCAGCAGGCACCCCGAGTGTACCCAGGGAGGCCTGGGGCTCTGCACTCAGCACGGCTGTGGCTCTGTCCCGGGAGGTCCTGCTGCGTGGCAGCATGTGACGTCTGCTTGGAGAACAGTTGCGAGCTGTGTGGCAAGTGCTGGGCCTCAGTGAGAGTCGAACGCTGCTTTTCCCTCTCCTCAGACGATGACCACTTCTCCCCCGAGGCAGACGCGGCTATGAGCGAGATGACGGGGAACACGGCGCTGCTGGCTCAGGTGTGTGGTGCGGGCAGGCTGGCGAGTCTGTCTCGGGAGCCCTGCCTGGTGCCTCCAGCCTCTCTGAGCTCTCCCGGCTTCTTGGGAGCGGACCTTCCGTGCCTGCCTTCCCGTGTCCCACGCCCTGGGTTGGCCAGCAGTCTTGAAGAAGAGGGGCCTGGGGTAGATTATTAACACCATGGGGGGTTTTTGTTCTCTCAGGTGACGAGTTATAGCCCAACTGGCCTTCCTCTGATTCAGCTGTGGAGCGTGGTTGGAGATGAAGTAAGTTCTGGCCTCCTCTCCCCCGTCACGCCCAGAGACGCTCTTGGTGGCCACAGTTGGAGTGGGGATGCCGCTGTCATCGAGGGGGTGGCGGCTGGAGGTGCAGCTGACGATCCCCGCAGAGCTGTGGCGGCCGCGTAGCAGGACGTCCCGGGGCTCTATTGGACCTTGTCTCTTGGGGTTTTCCCCTCTGTCTCTTGGTACTAGAGCGTGGACAGCCTGCTTGCCCGCTGGCAGAGCCTGTCCATGAACCCCTGGCGGGCCCGGCCCGGTCATTCAGGCGCTGGTGGTAGGGCCTAGGCTGAGGGGAGCCACGCCGGCCCAGAAGGTGGGCCCAGTGCTGTGGTCGCGCTCTCCAGGACCTTTCTCTCCTAGGTGGTATTGATAAACCGGTCGCTGGTGGAGCGAGGACTCGCTCAGTGGGTGGACAGCTGCTACTCAAGCCTCTGACCCGCCCCACACCGCCTCTGGAGTCTGTTTTGCACTGTTGGAACTGGGCTTGGCACTCAAGGCGAAGACTTTACAGCAGAATTACCAACATTTGTCTTCTCCAGAGAGTCCTTTCGTTCTGTACTGTAGTCACGTTGAGCTGTTTCCGTCTCTGAGACGAGGGAATTGTGGGTTCTTTTCAAAGCCATCAGATGGCGTGTAACAAGCCAGTCGGCTTAACCTGGTTCCAAGCTGTTTATAAAACAAACAAACAAAAAAAAATGAAAGGAAAACTGCCTCAACTAGGTTGTCCTGCCCTCCACCTCGCCCCACCCCCACCCCAATTCCCTTCCTCCCTTCTTCCTGCCTCTATTCTGTTTCCTCCCAAACCCAAACCCTTGTAAGCAGACAGGCCAAGAGATGTGTTCTTGCTTTTGGGGAAGGGATTCTTTTACCTTCGAGTCTTTCTTCAGGGAGCAAGACATGAACTGACTGATGGGCATCAATCGCTTGTATAGCTTACAAATGAATTTATGATTGTTTAACCATTTTTTATGAACTCCATCTGGGTCTCTAAGAAGACAGACTTTTTAGTGCATCTGTAAATACAGAGCAATCGTACCTCTGGCCTTAGTCAGTGATAGAGGAGAGGGGGAACTTATCTTGCCAAGCCTAGTTGTTATTTGTAACCATTTTCTATTTGTGCAAACTCTGTAAATATGTTTAAAAAATGTAATTATTTTGTACAAGATACACTGGAGAACAAAGGGAACTCGCGGTTTTTCCACATCCCGTGTCATCTAAGGCCGCTGCCTGTCCCAGCTCCCATCGCTTCCTGCATAACCGGACAGGGTGAGCGTATGACCCGGGGATTTTTTTTTTTTTTTTTCTGTACAAATTTGTTTAAAAAAAACAAAAAAAAAAAAACCTCATTGGATTACCTTGCAGTGGTGTGTGTTGGTTCTTTTTTAGACTGATTTCATGCAGCATTGTGCAATCTAAGCAACTTAACCATACAAACATAGATGTCTCAAATTGTATACACTGTAGCTTCTGGTTTCCCCATGGTGAACACAGCTCGGGAGTCATGGGGTGGTTGTGAGTGTGGTGGGCTCTAGGGTGCCACCTAAACTAGGAGACTCATGGCTTTCTGAAGACAGTTTAGCCCGAAATTTCCATCTGGCTTTTTCCTCCCCTTTGCTCCACAAGGTGGTGGCCAGCCTTCCCCTGGCTTCCTCCTGTGATGGTCTCAGACAGCCAGGCTTGAGGAGAAAGCACTGGTTGCCCAGATTCTTTGTGCATTCTTAGTAAATCTCTGAAGTGATTTAAGAGCAGAACCAAGTCTTACTCGAAAGGCCTCTCCTCTTAAACACAGGCTCCGGGCTTTGAGCCCTGGCCTCTGGGCCTGCCCACCCCTCCAGGGTCTCTGGAGTGCTAAGAGAGCCCCAGGGCACAGAAGGCATTCTCCCCAGAGCTGCAGCCTCTCTCCCTGGCTTTGGGTACCAAGTGGGTAAAATACAGGCTTCAGTTTCCATGATCAGATAATGGTGGTAGTGGTTGTTTGGTTGCTAAGTCTTGTCCGACTCTTTGTGACCCCATGGACTGCAGCATACCAGGCTTCCCTGTCTTCACTCTCTCCTGGAGTTTGCTCAAACTCATGTCCATTGAGTCAGTGATGCCATCCAGCCATCTCATCCTCTGTTGGCCCTTTCTCCTCCTGCCCTTAATCTTTCCCAGCATCAGGGTTTTTCCCATGAGTCAGCTTTTTGCATCAGGTGGCCAAGGTATTGGAGTTTCAGCATCAGTCCTTCCAGTGAATATTTAGGGTTGATCTCTTTTAGGATGGCCTGGTTCAATCTCCTTGCAGTCCAAAGAACTCTCAAGAATCTTCTCCAGCACCACAGTTCCAGAGCAGCAATTCTTTGGCACTCAGCTTTCTTTATGGTCCAACTCGTGTCTGTACACTACTACTGGAAAAACCATAGCTTTGACGACATGCACATTTGTTGGCAAAGTGATGTCTATGCTTTTTAGTTCACTGTCTAGGTTTGTTATAACTTTTCTTCCAAGGAGCAAGTGTCTTAGTTTCATGGCTGCAGTCACCATCCGCAGTGATTTTGGAGCCCAAGAAAAAATCTGCCACTGTTTGGTATCAGCCTCATAAGGCAATGAAATGGAAATATCCCTGCTGGAATGGAGCTTGGCCCTCAGCGAGCTCTCGTGTGGTCTTAACCGCCAATAGCCCTCAGTCCCAGCCATAAGTGGGTTGTGACTTTGGTCAAGTTGGGTTATACACGGGGCTAAGCTTTTTCTTTACAGCTTGCATCAATGGAATGGGAAGTGGTGTGTGGCAGCCTTTAGGCTAGTCTGAGGAGGTCTCTCACTGCTGGGGGTGCAGGCGTGGCGTCTCTCTTGGGGAACAGTGGAGAGGTTTTGACAGCCGGAACCCATGATTCTGTGCAGGGCAGAGGGCAGGGGAGGTGACAGAGTGAAGGCCAAACCAGAGCGGTCTGGCCGAGACAGGCTTCCTCTGGGAAGGCTCTTGGGCTGACAAGTGATGGGGTCAGGACCAAGGGCCCAGGCTCATGGTGGGGAGGTTGTGCTTGGTGTCTCAGGGCTGGAATATTGGAGAAAACATAAGAAGTTACTGAGGAGCCTGTACACTTTGGATAGATACTGTTTAGGTTGCCATGGGTCTTGGATTAATTTCCAGAGTTCTGAAAAAGTTAACTTTGGCCATTTTGCTGCTACTCATGTTGCTTTTACTGAGGAGCAGATTTCCAGGTTCATGGAGGTCCTTATTCTGCCAGGCCAGATGGCATCCCTCTGGTTGTTGGTGTGTTCTTGGAATTACCTGGGAGAGCCTGGTGGGCTGCCGTCTATGGGCTCGCACAGAGTAGGACATGACTAAAGTGACTTAGCAGCAGCAGCTTAAGTGTAAACTTGAATTCTTAAATGGGAGAAGCTGGGGCTGGAGATCTCCCCCAGGAATGATCTGCCCCGGGTGTGAGGGCGAGGTGGATGGCTGAGCACGGGAGCTGGAGAGCCAGCCTGTTCTCGCTGCAGGCGCTTGTGTGGGCTGTAGCCCCTCTCTGGTCCTTGGGGCGCTGCTGCGGAGAAAGAACTGGACCTAGTAGGGTGTCGGTGTCTGTTCTGGGGTTACTGCTGCACCACTAGGCTTAAGATCAAGGTTGAGCTGGAGTTGTGGAGAACTTACTGTCAGATACCGTGCTGCTTTACAGGAATCCTTGGTCCTCAAAAGGCTCAGTGGTAAAGAATCTGCCTGCCAGTGCAGGAGACACAGGTCCCATCCCTGTCTTAGAAAGATTCCCTGGAGGAAAAAATGGCAACCCACTCCAGTGTTGTTACCTAGAAAATCCCACAGACAGAGGAGCCTGGTGGGCTAGAGTCCATGGGGTCGCAAAAAAGCTGGACGTGACTTTGCAGCTAAACATCACTTGATCCTCATGCCCACCTCTGGAGTGAGCGAGGGCTGACCCCAGAGATAGACAGTGGGGACTGTGGTTTGCGGGTGGAGCGGACGTGAGCCTGAAAGCCAGGTTCTCGACCACTGCTCCTCTGTGACAGTGTGAGAATGATCGTTACCCCTCCTGTGTCCCCAGACACCACAGTGGCTCACTGACCAGCCTCTTAGGAGAGTTTCAGAACTGAGAATTGGAAAAAGAGATCCATCATTTTGCCTCTTAGAAAAATTAAAATTTATGTAAACAAACCCAGGAGAAACTCATGGCACCTAGGCCAGACAGGTGATCTAAAAGCCCAGACAGGTGATCTAAAAGGAAAACAGTCTCTGTGGGCATCAAAGAATGTGGACAGAAAATTGAAAACCCAGACCTGTTTCTAGACCAGCTTTGTCCAGAGACATGAAGTGAGACACATGTATAGTTTGAAATTTTCTAGGAGTCTCAATAAAAAGGAAAGAGCAGATGAAATTAATAATGGTTTATTTAACCTACTTCAGCGTGTAAAGGGTGTTAGAAATCCTGAGATATTGGGGTGTTTTTGTATGAAGTCTGGAATCCCATGTGTGTATCTGCACTCCCAGCAGCTCAGGTGCTCCACAGTCAGGGGACTGGAGGCTGCTGGTCTGGGCAGCTCGAGACTGGACTGTCGCCTTCATCACTATCACTCCAATACTGACAGCCTCATGGGTATATTCTTACTCAGAAAATTCTGGGTTCTTTGGTGCATTTATTTCTCCAGATAAACTCTAGAATGATTTTTTGGGGGGGAAGGGGACTGTGGAAAATGTTGTGCCACCCCTGAAAATAATGATGCTTTATTGTTGGTTTGGTATAAAATCTTATGTGATCTATTAAATTCAGCTTGTAAATTAAATCTGTTTCCCTTTTTTCTGTCTCCCTCCACCCCCTCCCCCAATTTTTTTCTTTTTTGCCTGTACGATCCATTTCTAAGAGAAGTACATTAAAGGATTTTGTATGTATTGGCATCCTGTTTTCCTGTCTTTTCTCGACTACTTTCCTTTTTGGTGAAATCTGGAAAGTCAGTAGGTGAATTTCACTTGTTGAGTGTGATCACTGTTGTAATATTATTAGGTGTTTAGATCATTTTCCTGTTGCTTTCTGATTGGCTCTTTTTTTTTTTTTTTTTTTTTTTTTTTTTTGCTTTCATCATCATTTGCTTGGTCCAAAATTTTCGGCTCATCAGTGCCATCTTTCTAGATTCCATATATATGGGTTGATATACAACGTCTGTTTTTCACTTTCTGGCTTCACCCTGTAGTAAATTTAGTATTCAACATCTTGATTCTGTGTTATCAGTGAGTTTAAGTTACCCAGTTTTCTCCCTGAACAAGAAGAAACTCAGCAGAATGTCAGATTTCTGCCCTTAGAAGTATGCGCACACATGCACACACACACACACACACACACACGTTCTGTGTCCCCTGAGTTGTGCTGAAATCATCTAGAATACAGTTCAGAATTATAAACTTTTCACATCTGCCTCTATCTCAAGAATGCTTTAATGGTAACATTGAACTTCAGTCATGTCAAAGATTTTTGCCCAACTCACTCTTAGGAGCTTTATTGCTCATCTAGTTCTTTTTTAAAATTTTTATTACCAAAAATAAAAAATTTGTTATCAGTTGAAGGAGAAGGAAATGGCAACCCACACCAGTGTTCTTGCCTGGAGAATCCCAGGGACTGGGGAGCCTGGTGGGCTACCGTCTATGGGGTCGCACAGAGTCGGACACGACTGAAGTGACTTAGCAGTAGCAGTTGAAGGATGATTAGAATATTGTGGTGTTCTGCCCTGTGCCAACAGGAATCAGCCATGAGTGTGCATACGTCCCCTCCCTCTTGAGCCTCCTTCTCACCCCTCTAGGTTGTCGCAGCCCGTTTCGGTTCCAAGTCACACAGCAAGTCCCCGCTGGCTGGCTGGCTTACGTGTTAGGGTGTGTGTTTCCAGGCTCCGTCCGTCCGACCCTCTGTTTTACCCTCTCCCCGCATTGCAGCCCTGCAGATAGGCTCATCAGTGCCGTCTTTCTAGATTCCATATATATGGGTTGATACACAACGTTTGTTTTTCACTTTCTGACTTCACTCTATAATAGGCTGTAGGTTCTTCCACCTCATTGGTACACACACACGGGCACCTTAGCATTGACAGGAGGCAAGAGCATACATGGGGGCAAAGATAGTCTCTTCATTAAGTGGTGCTGGGAAAACTGGACAGCTACCTGTAAAAGACTGAAATTAGAACACTTTCTAACACCACACACAAAGAAAACAGATTAAAGACCTAAATGGAGGATCAGAAACAAACTGCGAGAAAAACAGGCAGAACACTCTTATGTACCTGTTCCTGAGTAATTTTGATTCACTTTTAAAGTTACCTTGGGTTGTGCTGGCTCTTTGCTGTGGTGAGTGGGCTCTCTAGTTGCAGCGTGGGGGCTTGCCTTTTTTTTGCAATGCCCAGGCTCCAGGTTGCACGGGCCTCAGCAGTTGCTGCATGGGTGCTGGTGCCCAGGCTTGTGGGATCCTCCCGGACCAGGCATGGAACCTGTGTGCCCTGCATTGGGCAGATGGATTCTTGTCCACTGGGCCACCGGGGAAGTGCTTTTGATTCAGTTCTGTTGGTTGTGTTTCTTCCGACTTGTGTGTTTTTGGAGCACGTATGACTTGGTGGTCGTTGGAACCTCTCTTTTTGTCCTGAGCTCAGCCTTAGTGTCTCTACTGGAGCAGATACCTGCCAAAAAAACTGCCGTCCCTCCCCCTCCGCACAGTAGGACCGCACATTCTGACACCGAGTGCCGTTAGCGAAGGGTGGGTCGAGGTAACCTCGGTCCCAAGGCTGAGGCTTCAGGAGGCAGCGTGTGCCCCGTTGGCCCAGCATCTGCTGAGTTCCGGGTGGAGACTAGCCTGCGTGCCCAGGTGCCCACGGGAAGATGGTGAGGAACGGAGCTGCAGTCACCCGCAGAGGGAGTGTGGCGTATCCCAAGTGGGTCTGTCGTGAGTCATGAGGTCTGGGGGCTACGTGTGGCTTATCCTGATCAATGGTATCGTTCTGGCCCCAGACTTTGCTCTGAGGAAACTGAGTTCTGGCCGTGGCCTTGGCAAGTGCCTTACTTCCTAGCCCCCATCTGCGAAAGAGTGAATTACGTGCGTACAGAGGTGTCTGCCAGGTTTGACTTTACACCGATCTCTAAGGGCCTTCCTGGCGATTCCTCTTAGGGGGCTAACTTATTTTGTATTTTTACAAAGCACATTATCTAGGAGAGATCTTGGCTGTTTGTTGCTAGCAATAGGCCCAGCTAACATAGGGTGGGGACAGATGGCTCCCTCCTATCTCGACCTGGGGTGGCTATCTTGTCTTTCCTGGCCTCTGGCTTGGTGATGGACAGAAGCTCTGCCTGCTCCCACTGGTCTCTTCTCTCCATTGAGCGCCTGCTATATGCCAAGCGTTCTGCTGTGCTATGCTTAGTCGCTCAGTTGTGTCTGACTCTTAGCGAGCCTTCCAGGCTACTCTGCCCTTGGGGATTCTCCAGGCAAGAATACTGGAGTAGGTTGCCACGCCCTCCTCCAGGAGATCTTCCCACCCTAGGGATTGAAGCCAGGTCTCCCACACTGTGGGCAGATTCTTTATCTGTTGAATCACAAGGGAAGTTCAAGAATACTGGAGTGGGTAGCCTATCCCTTCTCCAGGGGATCTTCCCGACCCAGGAATCGAACTGGGGTCTCTTGAGTTGCAGGCAGATTCTTTACCAGCTGAGCTGCCACATAAGCCCAAGTATCCTGCCAGGAGGCTGCAAAGATGGGGCACATTCTGGCCCTTTGGAGGCGCCTCCACCTGGGGAGGTGGGCTTGGTGGAGCCACCCTCCCGCACTTTCTATGGGATCCTGACAACTGCTGGTGAGGTGGGCACCAGGGGCTGAGAGTCAGCAGAGCTGGACTGGAACTCAGGCCTTCCCGACTCCAGGCTGATCTTTTCTCTCCATGTGGTGCCTCAGCTTCCCTTTATGAAGCCAACTCGCCTGTGCCCAGCAGGAGGCGGCCTCCACCGGGCTCTGCTGAAGGAAGGGGAGGCCGAGGGAGGTGGGCAGCGGGCGGTGGGGGAGAAGTGCTGCTGAGACGGAGTTGGCCCGCGAGACTGGCTCCCTGGCACGAGGAACGGAGCTGGTAAAAGTGAGAGCAGAGGAGGCCTCACGATAGGCAGTCTGCAAGTGCGTCCTATGTGCAAGTCTTGTCTGTTTCTTGTTCTTTAATAGGTGATGAACACAATACAAGATTCCAAAGGAAAACGAGAAGAGGGCACGGCCACCTCCTTTCCTGTCCCCCAGACCCACGTCTCCTCTTCAGGGGACTGTTAGGAGGTTCCCCTGTTCCTGCTCAGCACATGTGAGCGATAGGGCGATGCAAACCGCAGTCACAGGGCAGGCCTGAGTCTGTGGACGGTGTTACCTGCACAGAGCAGCAGCTGTGTGTATACTGTCTAGGGCTGCTTTGCTGCTGCAGCCACGCAGTTGAGCACCTTGGATAGAGGCCACCCCGCAAAGCCCCCAATACCCAGTCCTTTATAGAAAAAGTTGGCTGACCGCCCCCCACTGTAAACATTTGTGCATTGTTCCTCCCCACCCCAAATTTAAGTCAGTATGTCCTGCCTCTTTCAACCAGAAATTCCTTTGTTGAGAATTCCAGAGCCTCAGTTTCCTTGGGATGGTGTCTTGTCGGCAGCCCCTGCTGGAGGTCTTGTTCCTGAGCAGGTGAGCAGGCCGGAGCCTGGGGTGGAGCAGGCAGCAAAGACTGGGCCAGCCCTCAGTGCGCTGGCAGTGCCTGAAGGGACGTTCAGGCCCCCCACTGACCCACGTCTTCCTCTTAACAAGACTCCTGGTGATTCGTGTGTACAGCAGGGTCTGAGAAACACTGATCCAGGGGTTGTCAGTCATGTCCAACCTTGGCTGTGTATTTGGAATCGCCTCAAAAACCACCTATGCCTGAGACCCATTCTCAGAGATGCAGATATTTAAAAAGTGTTTATTTGGCTGTGCTGGGTCTTGGTTGAGTCACACGGAATTTTTCCACACAGTGCACGGAGACTCTCCAGTTGTGGCTTGCGGGTTTAGTTGCTCTGCAGCATATTAGAACTTTGTTCCTTGACCAGGGATTGAACCCTCGTCCCCTGCATTGCAAGGTGGATTCTCAACCACTGGACCACCGGGCAGTCCTCAGAGATGCAGGTTTAATTGATCTCAACAGCCTGGGCATTTATTTTATATATATTTAATATTAACTACATATTTAAAATAAATATATAATCTTCCCTGGTGGCTCAGCTGGTAAAGAATCTGCCAGCAATGCAGGAGACACATGTTCGATCCCTGGGTCAGCAAGATTCCCTGGAGACGGGAATGGCAATCCACTCCGGTATTTGCCTGGGATATCCCTAGGACAAAGGAGCCTGGCAGGCCACAGTCCATGGGTTTGCAAAGAGCTGGATGTGACTGAGCGACTAACCCCTTCATGGCTTTCACTTTCCATATTAATATATATATATAATATACAAATGCACATATATAAATGATTACCTTTGGAGTATAACGTATACTCTATGTTTGTGTATAGAGTGCACAGATCTTGAGAATGTAGACATTTTTTGCATAATCACACCTAGGGTAGCCATTATCCAGTGAAGAAAGAGGAATGCTTCCCGGGCTTCTCTCCCGAAGTTTTCTGGTTGGGACCTCCTTCCGAGTAACCATCATTCTTCTGTCATCCTAGGGTTAGTTTCACCTGCTGCGGAGGGGTCACCCAGGAGGTGTGTGAGGTCACGGTGCTGTGTGAGGTGACGTGCCTTGGTGGTGCCTTGCTGGGCATGGCACAGCTCTCTGATCCAGCCTTTGGACGACTGTCGTTTCAGTTTCCACGTTCAGGCGGTAATGAACTAAAGTGCTGTGATTCCTTCTTGTGTTTTTAGTGGCCACGTGTATCCATTTCTCTGGAGCCCGCCCCTGGGAGGGTGCTTGCTGGGCCATGGGGGAGGACCAGGTTTAACTTCAGTAGTTACTTGTATGCTGCTGCTGCTGGGCTGCTAAGGCGCTTCCGTCGTGTCCGACTCTGTGCAACCCCGTAGACGGCAGCCCACCAGGCTCCCCCGTCCCTGGGATTCTCCAGGCAAGAACACTGGAATGGGTGCTCAGCAGGTGACTCTGATGTCCTGCTGTTGATTCCCAGTCACCTTCCAGTAAATTTCTCATCCACCTCTGTTTCTTGCCACCTGTAAGCCCTGTCTACCAGATGCTGGGCAGTTCTCACCTGACCCCTGCCAGCAGCCTAGCTCAGACTCTTGACCCAGTTCTTCCTCCTGGGCCCCCTAGGCGTGGACACAGTAGCAGTCGACCACAGGGATGGGGTTATCTGTCGATTCCCAGCACCCTCCCTGTCTTGAGAGCCTTAACCCTGGGTTGACAAGAGGGTGAGCAGGCATAAAGCCTATAAAGTGCTTGGCACAGGCGCTGGTGGACAGTACTCAGTAAATGATGCCCAGATGCAGATAACGGAACGTTTCCGTCCTCACTGCGAGTTCTGATGGACACTGTGGCGTCGAGAGCCGCACTATTTGATGGGCAGCCTCTGACCACAGGCAAAGAGCTCTTGAAAAGTGACTTGTCCAAACTGAGGTGTGTTGTAAAATATATGCTTTGTGAGAAAAATGATTACATGTTGAAATAATATTCTGGATATAGTGGGTTAAAGAAAATACACACCCTGTACTTTTTTTTCTTAAAAAAAGAATTGTGTTTTTTTTGGTTTTTCAAGTTGGGTAATTGCTTGATTTGTTCTTTCTAGACATTTTTATGTTCTTTGTTTTTGGCTGCACTGGGTCTCTGCTGCTGCGTGCGGGCTCTCGTTGCGGCGAGCAGGGGCTGCCTTCTGCCTGCAGTGCACGGCCTTCTCCCTGCGGTGGCTTCTCTCGCTGTGGAGCCCAGGCTCCAGGGCGCGCAGGCTTGGTAGCCGTGGCGAACTGGTTTCATTGCTCCACAGCGTGTACAGTCTTCCCAGACCAGGGATCGAACCCGCGTTCCCTGCATGTCAAAGCGGCTCCTTAACCACTGACCACCGCGGAAGTCCTGGTGTTTTTAAATTTTTAATGAATTTTTTTTTTCCTTTTGTCTTTCTCTTCTTTCTTTCTTTGTGTTTGTAAGTGGCTGATGGGCATGTGAAGGTGGCTGACATGGATCACAGGTTCCTGTTGGACCGCGCTGGGGAGAAGCACGTCATTACAGGAGGTCACTTTTTCATACAGTCTTTCTCAGATTAGGGGTCGTGTATTTTGCTTCAGCGTTTATCTGGAGTGACTTAAAAATGCAATGTGCGGGGGCCCTAACCAGAAACCTTTATTGAGAGTGAGACTGGGAATCTCCCCAGCTAATTCCTGCCCTCTTAAATATGAGATCTACTTCTCCTAGAACTTGGGGCATTCAGTATTCCTCTTTAACAGGTGTGCTCCCTTGCTTCAGATTGTGAAAAGATGGAACTCTGATTTCCTGCTTTGACTTGGCTGCCAGGAAGTGCTGAGGACTGCTTTGTGTTAGATTAAATCAGCAATTAATTCCTGTGTAACCCAGGTGGCTGTTTTGCTGTCTGCCAGTATGTCGGAATTGTCATGCCTTAGGCTGTACTCATCTAGGGGACACACACCAAAGTTTGTATTGTTGAGTTTCTGGCTTCAAAAGACTTGTCTTCCCGTTGCTTTTCTGCCTGTTGTTGTTCGGAGGATGAAAAGAATCATTGAACTTCAATAAGAAGTTTACCTAAAGAAAAAAAAAAAGGAAGAAAGAAAGAAGAGTTAACCAAGGGAAATGCACTCCACACAAGTCAACAATTTCTTGAGTCATTTACAAGGGTCTGCAATTCATCCTGCACAGATGGCTGCCACTGTGGTCTTAGACCACTAGATGGCGCCATAGCACCAGTTTCTGGACGTGTTACCTCCCTCCAACTTCCTCTCCTAACCGATTGTCTCTGAACAGTGGTTCTTCAAGTAAAGTCTCAATCTCAGAATTTATTAGAAATGCAAATTCTCAGGTTCTACTCCAGATCCACTGAGTCAGAATCTGCTTTAACGTACCATCCAGGTAGCTCTGCTGCACGCTAAAGTTTGAGAATCACTGTCCTAAAATCTACCTTGGGGTTCAGTTCAATTCAGTTCAGTCACTCAGTCGTGTCCCACTCTTTGCAACCCAATGGACTGTATAACACACCAGGCCTCCCTGTCCATCACCAACTCCTGGAGTTTACTCAAACTCATGTCCATTGAGTCGGTGATACCATCCAACCATCTCATCCTCTGTCGTCCCCTTCTCCTCCTACCTTCAATCTTTCCCAAAAGACCCAGAGGGTCTTTTCCAATGAGTCAGTTCTTCACATCAGGTGGCCAAAGTATTGGGGTTTCAGCTTCAGCATCAGTCCTTCCAATGAACATTCAGGACTGATTTCCTTTAGGATGGACTAGTTGGATCTCCTTGCAGTCCAAGGGACTCTCAAGAGTCTTCTCCAACACCACAGTTCAAAAGCATCAATTCTTCGGTGCTCAGCTTTCTTTATAGTCCAACTCTCACATCCATACGTAACTACTGAAAAAACCATAGCTTTGACTAGATGGACCTTTGTCAGCAAGGTAATGTCTCTGCTTTTTAATATGCTATCTAGGTCAGTCATAACTTTTCTTCCAAGGAGCAAGTGTCTTTTAATTTCATGGCTGCAGTCACCATCTGCAGTGATTTCTGAGGCCCCAAAATAAAGTCTCTCACTGCTTCTGCTGTTTCCCCATCTATTTGCCATGAAGTGACGGGACCAGATGCCATGATCTTCGTTTTCTGAATGTTGAGCTTTAAGCCAACTTTTTCACTCTCTTTTTTCACTTTCATCAAGAGGCTCTTTAGTTCTTCTTCACTTTTTGCCATAAGGGTGGTGTCATCTGCGTATCTAGGGTTATTGATATTTCTCCTGGCAATCTTGATTCCAGCTTTTGCTTAACCCAGCCCAGCGTTTCTCATGATGTACTCTGCATATAAGTTAAATAAGCAGGGTGACAATATACAGCCTTGACGTACTCCTTTTCCTGTTTGGAACCAGTCTGTTGTTCCATGTCCAGTTCTAACTGTTGCTACTTGACCTGCATACAGATTTCTCAAGAGGCAGGTCAGGTGGTCTGGCATTCCCATCTCTTTAAGAATGTTCCAGTTTGTTGTGATACACACAAAGGCTTGGGTGTACTCATAAAGCAGAAGTTTTTCTGGAATTTTCTTGCTTTTTTGATGATCCAATGGATGTTGGTAATTTGATCTCTGGTTCCTCTGCCTTTACTAAATCCAACTTAAGCATCTGGAAGTTCACAGTTCATGTACTGTTGAAGTCTGGCTTGGAGAATTTTGAGCATTACTTTGCTAGCATGTGAGATGAGTGCAATTGTGCAGTAGTTTGAGCATTCTTTGGCATTGCCTTTCTTTGGGATTGGAATGAAAAATGGACCTTTTCCAGTCCTGTGGCCACTGCTGAGTCTTCCAAATTTGCTGGCATATTGAGTGCAGCACTTTCCCAGCATCATCTTCTGGGATTTGAAATAGCTGAACTGGAATTCCATCACCTCCACTAGCTTTGTTTGTAGTGATGCTTCCTAAGGCCCACTTGACTTCACACTCCAGGATGTCTGTCTCTAGGTGGGTGATCACACCATCGTCGTTATCTGGGACATGAAGATCTTTTTTGTACAGTTCTTCTGTGTATTCTTGGCACTTCTTCCTAATATTTTCTGCTTCTGTTAGGTCCATACATTTTCTGTCCTTTATTGAGCCCATCTTTGCATGAAATGTTCCCTTGGTATCTCTAACTTTCTTGAAGAGATCTCTAGTCTTTCCCATTCTGTTTTCCCCTGTTTCTTTGCACTGATCACTGAGGAAGGCTTTCTTATCTCCCCTTGCTATTCTTTAGAACTCTGCATTCAAATGAGTATATCTTTCCTTTTCTCCTTTGCCTTTTGTATCTTTTCTTTTCTCAGCTATTTGTAAGGCCTCCTCAGACACCCATTTTTCCTTTTTGCATTTCTTTTTCTTGGGGATGGTCTTGATCACTGCCTCCTGTAGAATGTCACAAACCTCCGTCCATAGTTCTTCAGGCACTCTGTCTATCAGATATAATCCCTTGAATCTATTTGTTGCTTCTACTGTATGTTTGCAAGGGATTTGACTTAGGTCATACCTGAATGGTCTAGTGGTTTTCCCCACTTTCTTCAATTTAAATCTGAATTTGGCAATAAGGAGTTCATGATCTGAGCCACAGTCAGCTCCTGGTCATGCTGAAGAAGCTGAAGTTGAACAGTTCTATGAAGACCTACAAGACCTTCTAGAACCAACACCCAAACAAGATGTCCTTTTCATCATAGGGGACTGCAATGCAAAAGTAGGAAGTCAAGAGACACCTGGAGTAACAGGCAAATTTGGCCGTGGAGTACAAACAAAGCAGGTCAAAGGCTAACAGCGTTTTGCCAACAGAACGTACTGGTCATAGCAAACACCCTCTTCCAACAACACAAGAGAGGCTCTACACACTAGCAAAGTTATGGTCAAAATTCTCCAAGCCAGGCTTCAACAGTATGTGAACCTTGGGGTAGCCTGAGTGAATGAAGGTGAGTGGAAGTGGCTAGGGGCCTTGCTGGAGAAGGGTGAGGTGAGTTAGGGGAGTGGGGAGGTTGGGAAAGGAGACAGTGAAGGTCAGTGGTGCAGGGACAGGTCCACACTGTCCATATTTGGATAGGGCTGGTCCAAATAGGGGAACAGTTAAGGAAAAGGGAATGGGTGGTGGTTTTATATCTTTCTTTTTAGGTTAGGCATGTCAAATGGCATCAGCTGGATGGGGGTAGAAAGGGAGAGTCACTAGGGAACCCCCACCTTAGATGAAAGGTCCTGAGCAGCAAAAAGAAACGCAGGCTGCTCAGCCTAGGTCTCCATTATGGATGGCTATTTGTTTCTGCCCGTTCTGAAGTTTCACCAAAGCAGCCACTGTTAATGAACTAAAATCTTGCAACCCTCTCGAGATGATCCACGAAGATGGATGCTCAGAAATCAAAAAGAACCTTGAGACTGGGGGTAAAGATCACTAGTATATTAAAATCGTGTCTCTATCAAGCCTATCTGTATCCTAAGGGGAGGCCAGTGCCAGAATTAATTCATATCTTCTTTTCTTTTTTTGAACACAGACAAAAACTCCTCTCGCAGGTGGTTCCTGCTCTTTCAAAGGAGCCATGCATCATGCAAATAATTTTTTTTCAGCTGTGACGTGTACAGTTTAGTTTGATTTATTTTTGATGTCAGAAACAAAATGGAAAGTTGGCGCTTTAAAAACGAGCGTGGCTGGCTGAATAAATAAATAATCTGCTCTTGGCCAGAACCTGCCAGTGCCTCCTTAATTGCCCATTGATTCTTTAATTCTCTGCACTTTAACATCTGCGGAAATTAAGAGGCCACAGAGCATGGAGATGTCTTTTGTTAAACAAATGAAGGAAGCTGGGTTTTAGAAGGTGTAGTTCTTCCTGAGCTCTGACCTGGCATTTAAAGGCGGGAGGAGGAAAGCCAGGAGCCCTCGGTGGTTTCTTCCGGAGCAGGCGGGCCTCGCTTGTTTCCACCCATGAATATTTATGGTCTGTTTCCAGCCCTGAGAACACGGAGCGACTTAGCACCGGGACATCGTGCGTGCCTCCTGGGGTTTCCTGGGTGTAGGGAGGAGGCCTGGCGAGGTCTCCCTCTGGAAGGTCAGGGATTGGTGTTCTACCCTCACTCACTAACCTAAGCGGACAGGCCGCATGTCCCGGGGAGCCACCTCCATTGGGAAGCCACCTCCATTTCTCACAGGAAGGGAAACCTCCCCGGAAGATTTCTTTATCCTCATTTCCAGGCTAGATGGAGACACCAGCCATTCTCACCACCCTCAGGAGAGACCCTTGGTGTGTCCCCAAAAGGCTTCCAGAACCCTGTGGCCTCCAGAGCATCCGAGCTCACCACCACCCTTAACCTTCCTCGGACATTCCAAACTTTGGAAAGTTCGAGCATTCTCTCTCCTTCATGCCTCTGCTAAGACGGTCTCCGCTGCTGCTTGTCTCTTCTCCTGACACGTGAGGTTCTCGCTTCTAGGAAAGTACTTCTGAGTTCTTTCCATCCCCGGATTCCCAGCCTCCTACCCAGATGTGGAATGGTGGCCTTCCCACCCCCGCTGGGCCACTGAGGCACTTGGAACACCCTTCTGCTGAGACATTGCCTCCTACTATTTGCGAGTCCCTAAGGAGCAGGGCGCATCTTCTATTTCTGCAACTGGTCTATGAAACAGGCCCCAGAACGTCACCGGCACTCAGAAATGTTTGGTTGAATGAATGAATGATGAAGTCCATCAGACCTCAAGTGGATACTATAGAAACTCAGTTAACAGAGGATGGAACCCTCAAAAGGGAATTCCATGACTGTCTTCTGGCTTTTTTGGCTGAGACTGGCTAAAAGCTGTGTGATCTTGGGGAAGTTACTTAACTCCCTGGGCCTCAGTTTGCTCATCTGTGAATTAGAGTCAATAATAATAGCGCCTTCTCAAATTGTGGGAGTTTAACATAAAGTTTCTGGCATCGGGGATGCACTTGATGTTTTGTTTATTATTTATACCCTTCAGCTGCTAAGTGGTATACAGGCAGCACCAGCTGAGTGGTTCTCTGGAGAAGTCTCTCAGAAGACAACAGCATCGTCAGCTGCTTCTGTGGGTTCTTACAGGGTGGGGTCCACCCCCTTTCCCTGGATCCAGGGGACCCATCATTCCCTTCCACACTCAAGACCCAGCTCCTGGTCCCCTCGCCACTCTCCCCTTGAACCACCATGGGATGCCTCCTGGGCCATAATTATGGCTCCAGGGGGACCCCGCTTCCAGATGTCCTTTCCTTCTCAGCTGGGAAGCCCCCGTCCGGGCATGCGTCCTCAGCTGGCTGCCTGCAGAAGCCGCCCCTTTCTCAGTCCCAATTCCCCTTTCCATCAGCGTCTCCATTACATTCGAATTCTCGCCCTTCCACTTATCAAATCAGCATCGCACCTGCCTGTCTCTGCCACTGTCAACATCCCTGCCTGTGTGCCGCCGGCAGCCTGGGGCCCACCGCTCCCCCCTCTCCAGCAATTATGATTCCCTCCCCAGCTCACGTCGAAAGTCTTTGTTCTTCTCCCTGAACGTTCAAGTTAATTTCTACCGACTGTTTATTCAGCCTTTGTACTGGCGGGCTCGCTACTTACTCAGGAAGCGAAGCCCCTGGAGGGAGAGAGTGGGGACGCTGCACAGCACTTTAGGACAGGAAGGAGACACTTCAGAGAGAGGGGGGTGAGGCAGGCGCTGGGGGTCGGGCCCTGGATGCGGGCGAGGGGTGGGGAGATAGGCCCAGACGCTGCTTTGGGGGTTAGCATCCCAGTGGTTGATGAGGGTGTAAGCGTGTGTGCGTATACGCATGGATGCACACGCACGTGTGGTTACAAACCTGTGTGTATATGTAAGAGGCTGCAAAGCATAGCTGTCCATGGACACAAGTGCCTCTCATTTGGTCTTTTGTTCCACCCAGCATTTGGAGTTTGGAAAGGGGTTCTGGGCAGGCAGCCTCCCCCTGCTCTGGAGCAGAGACGAGGTGGTACAACAGGGAGGGGCACAGAGGTGAATGGGAAGCCGTGATGGGGGAGGGCTGGGCGGGGTGGCCCAGGAGAAGCCCCGAGCAGGGCGGCCCGAGGAAGAGGAGGCTTTTTCAAGCTGCCTGCTGGGAGACGCTGCTGAGACGCTGCAGCCTTCGCTGAAGACTCAGTTTGGGGAGCAGCAGCTTTGTATTTGAGGTTGCTTGGAGGGTAGCCGTGTGTGCAGAGAAGACGTGTCTCATTTATGAGCTAGTGCGGGGGTGCGGATTCAGCCACAGCCAGGGCTGGAAGCCTACAACTTCCAACAGCTGGGAATTTTGAGAAATCTTGGTGAGAGCTTCGGCCTGTGCGATGAGGGGGTTGAATCGATGTCACCCCTTAGGGAGCCTGGGATGCTCTATATAAACACATGTGTACACATCAGAATATGTTCATAATATAGAAAATGAATAAATGCAGACTTTTATATAACATGTATGCACGCTAAGTGGCTTCAGTTGTGTCCGACTCTGCTACCCCATGGACTGGAGGCCTCCAGGCTCCTCTGTCTGTGGGATTCTCCAGGCAAGGATACTGGAGTGAGTCGCCATGGCCTCTTCCAGAGGATCTTCCCGACCCCGGGGTTGAACCTGCATCTCTTACGTCTCCTGCACTGGCAGGCGGGTTCTAGGCACACTAGCGCCACTGGGAGGCCCTGTATAACATACAGTATGTATAAATTAAGACCTCCCTGGTGGCCCAGTCAGTCAAGAATCCATCTACAATTCAGGAGACCTGGGTTTGATCCCTGGGTCGGGAAGATTCCCCTGGAGAAGGGAATGGCAACCCACTCCAGTATCCTTGCCTGGGAAATCCCATCCACAGAAGATACTGGCAGGCTACAGTCTGTGAGGTTGCAAAGATTTGGACACAACCACCACCACCATGTATAAATTATACACAGCATGTTAAATATAAATGTATAAACTCATATATGATAAAATATAAAATACATAAAAATCAAATATATTTGTATAATACAAACACATCAAAGTTATATATATTGTAGTATATAATCATGTCTATAATTATCCATGAAATACAGAATGTGTAATCATGTTTTAAATATGTATAAATGTGGATATATACATAAAATATAATAAAACCTTGGACCATAAAATAAAGTCACTCTTTTTGTTTTTCCCCTTCTATCTCTAACTTTTATTTGGAGTGTTTACTCCATTTACATTTCCCAACTTTGTGTATAATTGATGCATAATTGGTATACAATAAGTTGCACGTATTTAAAGCACACAACCGGGTAAATGTTGACGCATGGACACACCTGCGAAACCGTTGCCAGCCAAGATAATGGACATGCCCATCACTCCCCAAATTTACTCCAGTCCCTGTACCATCCCTCTGCTTGCTCCCCACCTCCCTCCCATCCCCAGGCGATCAGCAGTCTGCTTCATGTCACTGCAGATAAGCTTGTGTTTCCCGGGACTTTATATAAACAGAATCGTACAGTGTGTGCTCATTTCCGCCTGGCTCCTTTCACTCGGCCTCCTTTGTGGAGACCGTGTTGGTGCCAGCGTCAGGGGCTCCTTCCTTTTTATCGCTGAGATCCACTGAACAGATGGACCACACTTTGTTTATTCAGTCACGTGCAGAAGGACACTTGGGTTTAATATTCACGTGGAAATATCTCTACCCCCCACCCCACCATGCAATGACTTGTAGGAAGCTCCTCTTGCTTCCCAAGTTTCTCTTTATTTCTCAAGAGCCCGAAGAGGCGCAGAGTCCATTTCTCCAAGGTAAGTTCAGGGCCTGCCGCTGGCACAGGGCACCTGCCTGGGAGCTGCCCCGTATCACTTCACCCCCATCAGCTCCTCCCGGGGGCAGGCTGGCCGTGGGAGGCCACCTAAAACCATTCCTTGTGTCTGCAGCTCCCCTGTCTCAGGGAGCCGGGTCAGGAGAGGTACCAGCGGCTGGCCTGGCGTGGTACCCAGGTCACTCCTCCTCTCCCTGTTTTCTTCATGCAGGGACATATCTGAGACTCCCCACTGTGTGTCAGGGTGTACTCTGGGCTGTACCCGGGAGTCACACGTGGTTACACTCATGTGAAAGCTCACGCTGAGGGTGCTCAGCCCCTGCTGCTGACCTAGAGCCTCAGTGCGGCCCAAGAGTCTCTAGCTGCTGTTTCTGGAAGGCTCCGGGCAGCCCCTCACGTTCCATCCAGTCTCCTAAGTGGCTCCCCGCCCCCACCCTCCCTGCAGCCTCACCAGCTCTCTTGCTGTTCCTCAAGCACACGGGTGTGTTCCTGCCTCAGGGCCTTTGCACTTGCCATTCCTTCTGCTAGAATGTTCTCCCTCTGACATCTGCTCCTCCTTTACCTAAACTTTCACCCCCACAGCTTTTCAGAGCTCCTTTCCCACTTTTTTCCCCTCCAGGCATCACCATCTAACACGTCCTACAGTTGATTTCTCTCTCTCTTGTTTATCATTGTCTCCTCCACTCGATTCTAAGCTCTGTGAGGGCAATAATTTGTCTACCTGATCCGTCGGTAGCACTAGCTCCTAGACCGCCAGGCACGTGACAGGTGCTTAAATATTTGTTGAAAGAACGAACAAATAGGAGGACGCCTGGCTCATGTCCATTCCATTGGAGAAGAGCGTCCCAGTCCCTTCAGGACGAATAGCCTGAAGAGGCAATTTCAACCTAAAAAGGGTGTGAAGCTTCCACACTGAGAGCTGGGGACTTGGCTCTTTTTAGCAAGTCCTGGTAGAGCCAACCGTGCCGGAACTGTGCCCCTTGGGGCTGCCAGGTCGAGTCAACCCCATGGGTCAGCTCCTCCAGGTGTCTGCAAACTGTTTACAAAAACAGTGAGATATGAATAAAATCCAGCTTTCATTTAATAGTAACACACCCAGGTCGGTTTCTTATTTCTGACAAATATGCACTGTAATGCATGATGGCAAGTATTAGGAGAAAATGAAATTAATCGGATGCATGTATTCAGGAACTCTTGGGACTATAAGTCCTCTGTGAATATAAAATTAGCAAAAGAAAAAGGTTATTTTAAAAAATTTTATTGCATTAGTAAATGTGAGTGAGTGTTAGTGGCTCAGTTGTGTCCAACTCTTTGCAACCCCATGGACTGTAGTCCGCCAAACTCCTCTGTCCACGGGATTATCCAGGCAAGAATACTGGAGTGGGTTGCCATGCCTTTCTCCAGGGGATCTTCCTGACCCAGGGATTAAAACTGGGTCTCCTGCATTGCAGGCGGATTCTTTACCATCTGAGCCACCAGGGAAGCATTTGTAAATTAAATTCATAAAAAATACAAATTTGAAATTATGGGCGGCCATTGTCTTCTACAATAGGGAACTTATTGCTATGTGTTGCTTTGGTTACACAGCATTGGAAAAAAACCTCGACTTCCTTAGTGGAGCAGTTGAGAAACGGCAACAGATTTAACAGCTGCTGCCCTGCGGTCTCGGGATGTGCTGGGCTGAAAGGGGAGCTCACTTTGAGGTCTGTGAAGCCAGCGGCCTGCAAGGGGTTAATATTTTGTACAAAGCACATTGGAGTGTGCGTGTTGTTCCCTTCAGTTTCAAAACAGTTTAAAACCTCTTTGAAAGGTGACATTTGCCTCTAAATTTGCAGAGCCTGCCTGACGCCTCTTTAGGGCTTCGCCAAAAGCACACTTTGAAAACCACAGGTCTAATCACAAGTTCCCATTTTACAGAATAAACTGAGGCCTGGAGAGAAAGACTAAGGTCTTACAACAAGTCCAGGGCCCGTCCAGGTTTTCCTTTTTCCTTTTTCCTGGCCGTCCAGTGGTTGAGACTCTATGCTTCCAGTGTAGAGGGTCTGGGATTAATCCCTGATGGGAGAAATAGGATCCCATATGCTGCAGAGCCAAAAGCAAAACAAAGCAAAAGAAAGCAAAACAAAATTCTATGCCTGTTGTGATAGCTGCACAATTCTGTAAATATACCCAAAATCATAGAATTGTGCAAATAAAGCAAGTGAACTTGGTTGCTATGGTATGCAAATTGTAACTCAAAAATTTAAGAAGAGAAGAATTACATGCCTCCAGAGCAGAGCACACCCCCTGACTCCCACCCCACCTGTATCGGAGTTGTCAGGAAAGAAGGGAGTGGAACCCCCCTATTCCTCTAATGTGATACCCTTTGCTCTGGAAACCTTGATGGTCCCAGGGCTGAGTTCTTGCCCTAAGTTGGTCCCCACTTGCTGGATGGCCTTGGGTGAGTCAATTCCTAGCCCTCCAAACCAAGTCTCTCATCTGTGATGTGGGGATGAAGGCCTAGCTCAGAGACTCATAATCTGAGTGTTTTCACTCAAGATTAAAACTTCACCACCTTCCCCATAAAAACAGATATACTTATGGATTTCCATGATTGAGAAAATATGCCACCATCCTAGGCTACTCTGAGCTCATGAATGATTTACAATGAATTTGTATTTCATTAAACATGGCAACGTGCATTACATTTTGAAATGGTCATAAAGGTATCTGTGATCAACTTGTTTCTTCATCACCATGTTTTATACGCACCTGCACCCCTGCGCCAGCGTCCTGTCACCTCTCCATCCGTGGCTGGAAACAGCTGCACTAGAGACGTCGGTGACGGGGAAGCTGGCCTCATCTCTTCAGAAAGGACCTGAATCCTGCTTTTGCTGTCTGCCACATCGCCTAGCATCCTGGGGCCCTAGTTTATACTCACGTGTGCATGCGTGCACAGGGCACTATTCTGAGCACACGTCATGTACTAAATTACACGCGGAAAGCAGTCTCTGACCCCGTGACCTCTAAATGCCAGTTCTTATTATTATTGCAATTAATCCTCCCAACAACCCTACAAGGGAGTTATCATTCATTCATTTATTTGGAGATTTATATCTCATTTATTTGTTAGATATTTATGGAACGTGACCGTGTTCCAGGCTTCGATTAGGCACTGGAGATACATCAGGGAACAAAAACAGTCGCAAATCTCCGCCTTAATGGAGCATACCATTATTCTGATTTTATACTTAAGGATGTGGGAGCACAGGGAGGTTAAATGCCTTTTCTGAGCAAGACAGAAGGTAAAATCCCTTCACTTTCACCCGGGAACTTCTTCTCCTCGCACCCAGCTCATCCATGTGACGCCTGCAGTAGCTGCTCTGGTCCCGCTTATGGCCCCTGGACCAGGCAGAGGACAGGAGTTCAGGTCCGTGAGGTTTTGGACCTGGGATCAGAGAAACACAGAGTCAGCCCCTGGAAGCAATGAGAGAACTTGGGGACGTTTTCTTCTGTGTGGAGAATGTCACTCTGGAGGGACCCGGAAGCAAGGCATGGAGAGGTGCCGGAGAGACAGACAGACACGCCGGTGTCATCTTTCCAGACTCAGCCATTCCAGAGACCCGGCCATATTCCTCTCTGGATTCCCGGACACCCCAGTACTTTTAGACCAAAATCTCCCTTTTGGCTTCAATTTGCACCCAAAGCGCTCCTAGTTAGTTAGCAGACCAGGAGCGGCCAGGGCCCGGTGAGAAGGTGCTCCAAGCCTCTGTGAGCGCCTGCCACACCCTAGCCTTGCCTTTTGGCATCTGGAGCTGAGACTGTCCTGTTCTTAGATAACTCTGCAATAGATTCTCTACCTCCGGAGCATGTGGCTGCCACCTAACTCTTAATAAATCAGACGGGCGCTTTCTGCATGGAAAAGGGCCTCAGCCATACATCATTTTTGTTTTCCTCTTGGGGAGAACAGCCATGCTACAGCAATAACGTGCCACGTATATGTCTCAAAGCCCTATTTATATAGCCATATGGATAAATATATATAAATAGGACTGTGGAATAATAGATTAAGGGATCTGCTCATCCATAGAAGACTTATGGGGCTTTCAGGACCTAATGGCGGCCTGATTCAGTAAGAAAAATGGGTCTTCAGCAGGATGTGGCCAAGAATTAGATGAGCTCGTAACCTGATGGAGAGCCCACCCAGGAGATGGGGAGGAGGGGAGGTCTGGCCGAGGACACAGAAGCTCTGGCAGGACGGACTGCAGGGAGGGGGTTTGGGGGGAGACTGGGCCACGCAGGGCTGCAGAGAGTCACGGGCCCTGAGCTGTCTTCCCAGCTCAGCCCCAAGTTTGCTCTGTGACCTTGGACAGGTCGCTTGCCTTCTCTGAGCCTTGGTTCCTCCTGCGGACTCACTGCCCTTCCAGTGGTTCCCAGCCTTTTTGGCACCACGGGCCAGTTTCCTGGCAGATAGTTTTTCTACAGATGACTGAGGCGGTGGGGAGTGGTTTGGGGATGACTCAAGCACATCACATTTCCTGTGCACTTTATTTCTATTATTATGACATCGGCTCTACCTCAGACCATCAGGCATTAGATCCCAGAAGGTGGCAAGCCCTGCTCTGAGTCCTGTTTTTCCCGCTCTGACATTAAAATGCCTCTGAGCTGCAAGGTTGCTGCCCTCGGAGGTTGGGCCGACCTCAGGAAGGTGGAGGTGTCCTCCCAGGCCTTGAAGCATCCCTGGTGCATCCCCTGAAGCTGTATTTCTCAGCAGAGACCTGCAGCCACAAGACCAGACGCCCTGGGGCCGTCTAAATGGCAATAACAACAGCTGACACTGCTATTTGCCGTTTAGTTGCAAAGTCGTGGCCGACTCTTTCGCAACCCTTCGGACTGTAGCCCACCAAGCTCCTCTGTCCGTGGATTTCCCGGGCAAGAATACTCAAGAGGGTTGGCATTTCCTTCTCCAGGGACTCTTCCTGACCCAGGGATTGAACCCGCATCTCTTGCATTGGCAGGTGGATTCTTTGCCGCTGAGCTACCTGGGAAGCCCGATGCAGCTACTACCGCCTCATTATTCTGCAAGACTGTGTCTGGGTGCTCTATGCTTGTGCTCAGCAGCAAACATTTATTGAGTACTCACTATGCCAGGCACTGTTCCGTACACCGTCCATATATTACCATCCTCACAAGAACCTGGGAGATGGGTCATAATCCCCTCCAGGGAGCTCCAGTTCCTGTCCCAGGCCCAGCGGCTGGGACGTGATGGTGTGAAGACGCCCCCTGGAGTCTGACTCCAGCATCTGCACTCCTAGTCTCTGCTGGCTGGCTGTGTCCCTCATACCGGGGGAGAAGCAGAGGCTGCAAGCGGTTAATGAATGTGTGAACAGCCTGGCTCTTTGGAGTTCTCAGACCTATCAGTTCCATGGGAGAGGTTAGAGAGAAAAAGTATTTCTCCCCACTCCTGGTCTCTCTTTCAATTTTTCCGAGTCAGTCATTTTTTTAAAAACAAAAGTCTATTTACAGAAGCGACATATAGGACCCAAGATAACCACATGTCAGCCATGCTTCAGCGAACCTCCATATCAGAGATGGGCTGGATAACGTGTACCTGGAGCTATTGGCTTTTTCAGGATTTCAGGCTTTTTTTTTTTTTTTTTTCCCTGTTCCCTCTGCAGGTTGAAGCCAGGCTTTTGTGACTTGATGAGGACACATTTCTCCTGGGGTGTAATAAGGCAGCCAGAGTTAGACCTAACGCCAAAGAGAGAACATTTGCTATTTTGGAAGAGTTAATCCTAAAGCTTCTTTCTTTGGCTCCTGCCTTTAGAAAAGGCATTTCTAAGGCAGGTCCAGGCAAGACTGCACCCACAATAATCCACCCTCAACCATCTTAAGGCTAATCAGGAAACTTTACTGAGCACTTGTAATGTGCCAGGCCGGGTGCTGGTGGCAGATTTAACTCTCCTGACACCTTCTCCGAGGTTGTTTAAACTGTTACCCTCATGTTGCAGCTGAGGAGCTGAGGCACAGAGGTTCATAGCTCAGCTGAGATGCCTTAGCCAGCATGGGGCTGAGCTGGGACTGGAGCCCAGACTGGCACCCCCAGGCCACCCTCCTGCCCCGCAGGGCCCCCACACAGGCACTTGGGCAGAGCCTGCCCCCTCCCTGCTGCCCATCTCCAGCTGTGTGCTGGAAGTCCACAGACCTCTCCCACCGCCTTCACCTGTCCTGGGTCTGCATCCCAGAGGTTCCCAGGGGCCCTTTCTTTAAGCTGTGGTTTATTACCCAATGAAGACATGTTAAAATGGCTCGTAAACATTGTAGTGTATTTTAAATGTAAACATGTTTAAAGTTAAGCCCATTAGCACAAAAAAATAATATAAAGCAATTTAAAAGTGCTTTTCCAAGATAGTTACTGGATTTATTT
The DNA here is from genome assembly GCF_014754425.2 of Oryx dammah. Lineage (NCBI taxonomy): Eukaryota > Metazoa > Chordata > Mammalia > Artiodactyla > Bovidae > Oryx > Oryx dammah. The sequence goes on along the minus strand of NW_024070192.1, from coordinate 54,080,340 downwards.
GTTCACAGCTCACACAGACAATAGAATCTGGTAAAGGAATATAAGCATTCTTTTGTTTTTATTGGAATATAACACATATAGCAAAGTATCTGTGAAGTACACTAATCTGAGGGATACTATTTGATGGCGTGTACACACACACACACACACACACACACACACACACACACACATATGTTTCCCCAGTGGCTCAGCAGTCAAGAATCAGCAGAAGACACAGGAGACGCCCGTTCAATCCCTGGTCAGGAAGGGCATGGCTACCCACTCCAGTCTTCTTGCCTGGAAAATCCCATGGACACAGGAGCTTGGTGGGGAGCACTCCATGGGACTCACAAAAGAGTCAGACACGACTGAAGTGACGGCCTGAGCACGACACATCCCTGTCACCCTACCAGATCAGGATATTTACAGCACCTAGAGGGTGCTCTGTGCCCCCAAGAGATAACCACCATTATGACTTCCATCACCATTGACTGGTTTTGCCTATTCTTGAATTTCACATAAATTGAGTAATGCAAAGTACATTCCCCAGAGTCTGGCTTCTTTCACTGAACATAATGTATGGACCATCCATGTCTTTGTGTGTAGCAGTGATCTATTCTTATTGTTAGCGTTCCAATTGTATGAAAGTGCACAATTTATCCACCCGTTCTCTTGTTGATGGGTATCTGGGTTATTTCCGTTTTGGAACTATTACAAATAAACTATTATGAGCACTTACTGTACATTGAATGTTTGTTTCCCCCAAAGATTCTATGCTAGAACTGAACGCCCAACAGCGTGATGTTTGGAAGTGGGGCCTTTGGAAGGTGATTATGCTGTGGGATTAGTGACCTTATAAAAGAGACCCCAGAGTCCCCTTGCCCCTTCCGCCACCTGAGGGCAGAGCAAGAAGATGGGCTGATCACGAACCAGGAGACAGGTCCTCACCAGACACCGTGTCTGCAGAACTGTGAGGAATAAATTTCTGCTGTTTCCTCAGGGTGTATGCTCAAAAGTGGGCTCGCTGGGTCATATGGTAGTTTTATTCCTAGTGTTTTAAGGAATCTCTATACTGTTCTCCTTAGAGGTTCTATCGATTTATATTCCCACCAACAGTGCAGTGGGGTTTCCTTTTCTCTGTATCCTCTCCATCATTTATTATTTGAAGTTTTTGTGGGTCTTTTTTTTTTTTTTGATGATGGCCATTCTGATTGGTGTGAACTGATATCTCATTGTAGTTTTGATTTGCATTTCTCTAATAATGAGCAGTGAAGGAATGGAGACGCAGAAGTAGAGAAGTAAAGAATGGCACAGCAGGGAAGGAGAAGTCGGGAAGGATTGAGAGCGTGGCTCGGACGCGTAAACACGACAACTTGTAAAGCCGAGAGCTAGAGGGAGGCTGCTCTGTGACTCTGGAGCCTGGCCTGGAGCTCTGCAATGACCTAGAGGGCTGGGGTGGGAGGCAAGAAGGAGCCTCAGGAGGGAGGGACTATATATGGATTTAATTATGACTGATTCACTTTGTTGTACGGCAGAAGCCAACACATCATTGTAAAGCAATTACCTTCCAATTAAAAAAAAAAATTCTGTTGTTCACGAGCTGCCTAGTCTGTGGCATGTGTTACAGAGGCCTGATCAGACTAAGGTGATGCTCTTGTCCGCCTTTTGGTGGCCCTCTGCACTCGTTTCCCGTGCACAGGGCGTGTGTGTGTGCAGTGTTATATGGCGCCATCATTCTGGCAGCAGCGCACGAGCACGGAAGCGACGTTTAGAGATGGAGGGCGGATGCCACGTCCTGGGTCGCATCAGTGTCAGGATTTGAACTGAACATTTTGGAGAGATGTCCACGTTTACACAGGGCTTCCTTGAGGCCTGGGCCTCAAGGTGCCCCCACTGGGTCCCTATCTGTTAAGAAAACTCCACTGAGGCGCTGCTTTGTTTTAGGGATTGCCTGGGTTATGATTCTCCTGAGAAACAGAGTTGAACGGATGTTGCTCTATATTTGTCACAGGTCTCAGCTCCCATGAGGCACCCCTGGCTGCTCTCTGCCCACGGGAGGCGGAGGGAAGCAGGTGGTGTACTTCAGTCTGAGCCCGAAGGCCTGAGACCCAGGAACACTGATGTCTCAGGGCAGGAGAAGACGGGTGTCCTGACTCAGGCAAAGCGAGCACGTCCACTCTTTCTATGCCTTTTTGCCCCACTAGGGCCCTCAGTAGGTTGGAGGGTCCCCACCTCCATTGTGGAGAGTGATCTTCTTTAGTCTTGTCTACTGATTCAAATGCTAATCTTTTCCAAGACACACCAAGACATAATGTGGTTTTTTAAAATATTTATTTACTTATTTACTTATGATTGTACAGTGGAGGTAACGAATAGATTCAAGGGATTAAATTTGGTAGACAGAGTGCCTGAAGAACTGTGGACAGAGGTTTGTAGCATTGTACAGGAGGAGGTGACCAAAACCATCCCCAAGAAAAAGAAATGCAAGAAGGCAAAGTAGTTGTCTGTGGAGGCCTTACAAATAGCTGAGAAAAGATGAAAAGTTAAAGGCAAAAGAGAAAGGGAAAGATACACCCAACTGAATATAGAGTTCTAGAGAATAGCAAGGAGAGATAAGAAAGACTTAAGTGAACAACGCAAAGAAATAGAGGAAAACAGGAGAATGGAAAAGACTAGAGATGTCTTTAAGGAAATTGGAGATACCAAGGGAACTTTTCATGTAAAGATGGACACAATAAAGGACAGAAATAACAAGGACCTAATAGATGCAGAAGAGATTAAGAAGAGGTGGCAAAAATACACAGAAGAACTGTACAAAAAGGGTCTTAATAACCCAGATAACCACGATGATGTGGTTACTTACCTAAAGCCAGACATCTTGGAGTGTGAAGTTGTGGGCCTTAGGAAGCATTACTACAAACAAGGCTAGTGGAAGTGATGGAATTCCAGCTGAGCTATTCCAAGTCCTAAAAGATGATGCTGTTAAAATGCTGCACTCAACATGCCAGCAAATTTGGAAAACTCAGCAGTGGCCACAGTTCTGGAAAAGGTCAGTTCATTCCAATCCCAAAGAAAGGCAATGCCAAGGAATGTTCAAACTACCACATAAGTGTGCCCTTTTCACATGCTAGCACAGTCATGCTCAAAATCCTTCAAGCTAGATTTCAACAGTCTGGAACCAAGGACTTCCAGAGGTATGAGCTGAGTTTGGCTATCTGATGCAAAGAACTGACTCATTGGAAAAGACCCTGATGCTGGGAAAGATTGAAGACAGAAGGAGAAGGGGACAACAGAGGATGAGATGGTTGGATGGCGTTACCAACTCGATGGACATGAGTATGAGTAAGCTCTGGGAGTTGGTGATGGACAGGGAAGCCTGGCGTGCTGCAGTCCAGGGGGTCACAAAGAGTCAGACATGATTGAGCGACTGAACTGAACTGACTGAAGCTGAGTTTAAAAAAGGCAGAGGAACCAGAGAACAAATTGCCAACATCCGTTGGACCATAGAAAAAGCAAGGAAATTCCAAAAATATCTACTTCTGCTTTATTGACTATGCTGAAGTATTTGTGTGGATTATAACAACTGTGGAAAATTCTTAAAGAGATGGGAATACTAGACCACCTTTCCTGTCTCCTGAGAAACATGTATGCAGGTCAAGAAGCATCAGTTGGAAACTTACATTGAACAACTGACTAGTTCAAAATTGGGAAAGGAGTACGTCAAGGCTGTATATTGTCACCCTGCTTATTTAACTTATATGCAGAGTACCTCATGTTAAAAGCTAGGCTGGATGAAGCACAAGCTGGAATCAAGATTACCAGAAATATCAACAACCTCAGATATGCAGATGATACCACTTTAATGACAGGAAGCAAAGAGGAACTAAAGAGCCTCTTGATGAGGGTGAATGAGGAGAGTGAAAAAGCTGGCTTAAAAGTCAGCACTAAAAAATACTAATATCATGTCATCCAGGCCAATTGCTGCTGCTGCTGCTGCTGCTGCTGCTAAGTCGCTTCAGTCGTGTCCGACTCTGTGCGACCCCATAGACAGCAGCCCACCAGGCTCCGCTGTCCCTGGGATTCTCCAGGCAAGAACACTGGAGTGGGTTGCCATTTCCTTCTTCAATGCATGAAAATGAAAAGTGAAGGTGAAGTTGCTCAGTCGTGTCCAACGCTTAGCGACCCCACGGACTGCAGCCTTCCAGGCTCCTCTGTCCATGGGATTTTCCAGGCCCATTACTCCACGGCAAATAGAAAAGGAAAAAGTGGAAACAGTGACAGATTTTATTTTCTTGGGCTCCAAAATCACTCTGGACGGTGACTGTAGCCATGAAATTAGAAGACACTTGTCCTTGGAAGAAAAGCTGTAATAACAAGCCTAGACAGCATATTAAAAAGCAGAGACATCACTTTGCCAACAAAGGTCCATATAGTCAAAGCTATGGTTTTTCCAGTAGTCACATACGGATGTGAGGGTTGGGCTATAAATAAGGCGGAGTGCCAAAGAATTGATGCTTTGGAATTGTCGTGTTAGAGAAGACTCTTGAGTGTCCCTTGGATAGCAAGGAGATCAAACAAGTCAATCCTAAAGGAAATCAATCTTGAATAGTCTTTGGAAGGACTGATGCTGAAGCTGAATCTCTGATACTTTGGCCACCTGATGGGAAGAGCTGACTCACTGGGAAAAGACCCTGATTCTGGGAAAGATTGAAGGCAGGAGGAGAAGTGGGTAACAGAGGATGAGATGGTTGGATGGCCTCATCGACCCAATGAACATGAGTTTGAGCAAACTCTGGGAGATGGTGATGGACAGGGAAGCCTGGCGTGCTGCAGTCCATGGGGTCACAAAGAGTTGGACATGAGTGAGCGACGGAACAAAGACAACAACAACTTTACTTCCTTGGCTGTGTAGGGTTTTAGCTGTGGCGTGTGGAACTCTCCTTGTGTTTTGGGCGCTCTTCCATTTCAGCGCATAGACTCTCTAGTTGTGGCTTGTGGCTTCCAGAGTGTGGGGGCTCAGTGGTTGTGATGCTTAGTTGCTCTGTGGCATGTACGATCCTCTTGGATCAAGGATTGAACCTGTATTCCCTGCATTGCAAGGAGGGTTCTTAACCACCGGCCCACCAGGGAAGTCTCCAGTTACCTGGGCTTCCCTCGGCCCCGGGCAAAATGAGTCATAAAATTAACCATCACATCGCTGTACTTCAGACTTTCCTCATCCTCCAGCCATCCAAGTGATGGTGAGAACACCCAAGGGAGGTGTTCTCCCAGTTAGTGAGGTCGGGAAAAGGCTACAAACCCCAGAAGGAGACCGCCGGAGGAAGGAGGGAGAGGAAGCAATCCCGCTTTGCTTTTCTCCATGTGGGATCAGGCAAAGCCCCATGGGATCCAACTCAGGGTCCTCGACTACTCTCAGCGGACATCTGGGGGGCAGCTTCCACATGCCGGGTGCATTTCCTGCTTGGTGTGGCCATTCTAGCTACCTTACCCATTTGCTCTGATTAGCTATTACCCTGCGTCAGGCACCTCGTTAATTTTCATTATCGCCCATCTTCACGACTCCTCCAGGCACGAAAGAGAAAAAGGCACAGCAGAAAGACAAGGACCTCGTGCGGGGTGACAGAGCGAGGGAGTGCCATCACAGGGCTTCCCCTGCAGCGGGGAGGCCATGCAATTCCTGGGCCAGCGGGCCCCCCTTACTGTGAGCTGCACGTGTGCACAAGACACCCATGTGTGTGTGTGCTCACTACTTCCCAAGACAGACGTGGCTGTTTCTGAAAGACGAAGCACAAGGGATGTTTTGAGAATTGAATTACATTATTTACCTGGGGAGTTGACTTCAAAAAGAAATTTAGTGGGCGATAATAGGATGAGGCTGTTGAAAAATGTGACCCTGTCTTTGGCATGAAGCTGTAGGTTTTTATGGTTGAGATTTTACTTAAAGCGGGAGCTGCACGGCCCCACTTGCCCCCACCCCTCCCACCCACCCTGTTTGCTGCAGTCACGTGTCCGCTGCAGGAGGCTGGGTGTCCGTCGTTGTTTGCGGTGGGGCAAGGCCTCAGCTGGCTCTCGGCCTAGGCTGGTGGGGTGGGTGGGGGGGGGTGGTTGGAGGAGCCGACAGCGCTCAGGACTGGGGTCAAGGTGGTGCCCGGGGGCCAGGTTCTTGCTTTCTCCCTGCTGCTCAACAAGCCCCCCCAGCTCAGCACCCACGGAGGAGCTGGTCTTTTCTGCCCGGTCTGATAGTTTGAGAGTCTGCAGGGTGAGCTAACGTAGTAAAGCTAGAGAAAGGGGTGCTCCAGGTATAGAAATGTGTCCTTTGGTTTGTTCCCTCGGATGGGTGGGAGGAGCAAGCCACCAGTCCAGCGTGGGTTTCTGTCAACCCCAAGGGAGCTAAGCAGTCACCCTGCCCACCTGTTGGCTCACCCTCATTCCTGGGGAGCAGTTCTGGGGCCAGCAGCCCAGCCATGGGCTGGCCTTTGCTCTCTCCTATGGTCCAGCCTGTATCTCCCGGAACGTCCCCACTGGGACTACCCAGGCAACAAAGGGTCCCTGGAAGCGGGTCTGCTCCCTCACTCCTGGGAGCAGCAGCGCCAGCAGTCTGCAGCCGCAGCCTGAGTGCTGGGCTGGGAGGGCTTTGCCGCCAGCTCCCAGGAGGACCAAGCTTGAGGGCGAGGACTGAAGCTGTGTACCCAGAAAGCTCCCTCTGAGAGGTAACAGATGGTGGAAAAGGAAGGTAAGATTTTAGGAGGGAGGGCTTCCTGGGTGGGCCAGTGGTTGAGAATCCACCTGCCAATGCAAGGAATGCAGGTTCGATCCCTGGTCCGGGAAGATATCACAAGCCCTGGGGCAGCCAAGCCCGTGGGCCACCACTACTGAGCCTGGGCGCCTGGCACCTGTGCTCCGAAGCAAAGGGACCTCCTGCAGAGAGAAGCCTGGCACTGCAGCTAGAGAGTAGTCTCCACTCTCCACACAGCCGTAAATAAGCAATAAATAAAATTTAAAAGTTACGTAAGGAGGGACAGTCGTGTTTTCAACTCTACTCCAGGAACTGTATAAGGTGCTTCCCCATAACCTCTGCTGACTGGTCTTCACAGCAGCCTAATAAACCGGACACTGTTTATTATCACACCCAGGCCCAGCAGCTCGGGCATGCAAACAGGGTCAGCATGCAGGGCCCTGGGCTCAGAAGGAGCCCGGCACTCAGTTTAATACTCTGCTGTCAACACCTGGAAATCCATCATCGTTTTTTAGCAGGGTGTTGTGTGTTTTTTTGGGGCTCCAAAATCACTGCAGATGGTGACTGCAGCCATGCAATTAAAAGACGCTTACTCCTTGGAAGAAAAGTTATGACCTACTTTGGCCACCTCATGCGAAGAGTTGACTCATTGGAAAAGACTCTGATGCTGGGAGAGATTGGGGGCAGGAGGAGAGGGGGACGACCCAGGATGAGATGGCTGGATGGCATCATGGACTCGATGGACGTGAGTCTGAGTGAACTCCGGGAGATGGTGATGGACAGGGAGGCCTGGCGTGCTGCAATTCATGGGGTCGCAAAGAGTCGGACACGACTGAGAGACTGAACTGAACTGAACTGAACTGAACTGAACCTAGATAGCATATTCAAAAGGAGAGACATTACTTTGCCGACTAAGGTCCGTCTAGTCAAGGCTATGGTTTTTCCTGTGGTCATGTATGGATGTGAGAGTTGGACTGTGAAGAAGGCTGAGAGCTGAACAATTGATGCTTTTGAACTGTGGTGTTGGAGAAGACTCTTGAGAGTCCCTTGGACTGCAAGGAGATCCAACCAGTCCATTCTGAAGGAGATCAGCCCTGGGATTTCTTTGGAAGGAATGATGCTGAAGCTGAAACTCCAGTACTTTGGCCACCTCATGCGAAGAGTCGACTCATTGGAAAAGACTTTGATGGTGGGAGGGATTGGGGGCAGGAGGAGAAGGGGACGACCGAGGATGAGATGGCTGGATGGCATCACTGACTCGATGGACGTGAGTCTGAGTGAACTCCGGGAGTTGGTGATGGACAGGGAGGCCTGGTGTGCTGTGATTCATGGGGTCGCAAAGAGTCGGACACAACTGAGGGACTGAACTGAACTGAACTGTGTGTTTCCATGTGTGTTTCTTACACTGGGCCCTGCAAGTTTGGTACCAGTCCTGACCATCCTGTTTACAGTCAAGGAAACCAAGGACTGTCCCTAATCTGCCCAAGGTCACAGCTGGGAAGTGGTGGACTTAGTACTTGGACCCAGGAATGTTCGACTCTCAAGACCACCCTCTCCAGCCCGCCGTGGGGTTGCATCCAGCAGGGTCTGTGGTACATAAGCCAGGTCCCTGGATGGGCAGCAGCAGTGTCGCTCGAGGGCTTGTTAGACCCTCTGGGGGAACGGCCTGTGTTCTAACAAGCCCTTCAGATGATGCTGATGTAACTCAAGCTTGAGAGGCTCTGAGCTCAAAGACGGTAGCTAACAGCAAAAAGAAGAGCACAGTGAGGGAAGGATATGCAGGTGGAGAGGGCGTGCATGGCACTGTGGGGGCTGTTCTGCTGTGAACAGGCTGGTCAAGGCCAGCTCAGTGAGAGGCGATGCTTGAACCCAAGGGTGGAGGAGATGGGGGGTGCTCTGTGGACTCGTGGCGGGGGCCGGGGGCAGGAGCCAGGAAGAGGCAAGGACCAGCCTGAGGCCCGAGGGTGGGAAGGTGCCCGGTGAGCCTGAGGCACAGGATGGAGGTGCTGGGGTCCCAACACGCGTGGCCACAGTGAAGCCTCATTCCCTGTGGCACCAAGCCTCGGCCCCCAGCCCCCCTTTCTCGTTGATTCCATCCCTGTGACTGCTGCCTGGGGAGACAGTTTCTGCACAGTTACCCAGAGGAACAGGTGAGAGGCTGTTTCTCCCGCCAGGCAATCTTGCTCTTCCAGGGGGAGGCACGAGGGTCCACCTGGAGGTGGGATTCGTGGACGAATCAATTGAGACTCATTTAGAAATGAGGCTCCTTGGCCTAGGTCTTCAACGTGGCTTTCTCACTTCCTGGCTGGGGGAGGGGGGGAGCTGCTGAGAAGAGGCCAGGAGACGTTTCCAGCAGGTCTCAAGTCTGCCTGGGGCCCCAACAAGTAACTCAGGGAGTTCCGGCTCTGACTCTGCGGCTTGGGCAGCAGGTCTGCAGGCTTAAGGGTTTTCTTAAAATTTCAGGGCCGAACTTGTGACTCAGCGTGAAATTCCAGAAGGAAAGGGCTGACAGAATAGACCGGCGTTGGCTCAGCCTCTTCCTCGGGAGGGACTCTGATTCTGGCGTCCACAAGGCTCCTTCGTCTCTTCCCCTTTGTTGTCTCTTTGCTGGCATCAGCCCTTGTGCAGAATCTGTATCTCCCATCAGTGCAGGGTGATGAGATCTTTCACTTAAAGGCAGTGGTGGAAGGAGTGGAGAAGTGAGGGAGTATTAGAGTGAATGACAGAGGACTTCCCTGGTGGTCCAGGGACTAAGAATCTGCCTTCCAGTGCAGGGGACATGGGGTCGATCCCTGGCCACCGAACCAAGATCCCACACGCCTCAGGGTGACTAAGCCCGAGTGCTGCAGTACTGAGCCCAAGTACCACAACTAGAGAGAAGCTCAGACATTGCAACAAAAAGCTCCCACGCGCTGCAGCAAAGATCCTCTGTGTGACAACTTAGACCCAACGCAGCCAAATAAGTAAATATAAAAAAATGAGTGAAAGATGTTTAGACTTGGTTAAGGATTGGTGTTGGGAGGGGGCGTGATGGGGAAGGGAAATGGAAATAAACGTCTGAGTTGGAGACCTGGATGATATTCGCTGACATTTAATTGGGTGCTGATTCTATATTAGAAAGCATATCAAATGCACTCTGTGCACTGTCCCATTTAATTCCTCATTATACCCATTTTATGGATGTGAAAACTGAGCCTCAGCTAGGGAAAGCACTTGCCTCAGGTCCCGGAGTTAGTAAGTGGTGGGCTTGAGAGAAACCCAAACCTGACTGAATCCATGACACCTCTGGTCCGCAAACCTTAGCATATATTAGAATCAACTGGAATGCCTGTTCTGCTGGAGATGACTGTGCTCAGAACTAGAGTTTCTGGATCAGTCTACTGCATTTCTATCAAGCTCCCAAGTGATGCTGAGGCAGTTGGTCCAGGGACCACAGTAACAGCAGCCCAATAACGAGGCTGTGCTCTGGGATCCGGATCAGCATCTCATCCTGATGTCGGCTGGCTCCCTTTCTGAAAGTCTGGCTGAGTTGGTCATCAGTGGTGTCTGAACTTCAGCTCTTTCAAAAAAAGCCCCAGAGTTTCTAATGTACGCTAAGGATGAGAACCGCTGCCCTAAACCCTGTCGATAGGGAATGTAGGAGGAACAGCAGGTTTCTGGAGGAAAGAATGGTCCCTTTTCACTAATATACAGAAACATAATGACTTGTGCTTTCAAGCTCAAAATCCCCAGCATTACGAGCCAATCTGCTTAGGCCCAGCTAGATGCTAATTGAGTTTCCTCTCCGGGCAGGGGGCTCTCCAGTTCTGTACAGCCTTTCCGACGAGCTGAGTTTGGACTGATTGGGGCCACTCGGTTGGTGAGAAATGACAAGATGGAAATCCACTGAGGAATTGATGACAGGTATCCTTGCAACTGGGCATTTTTCTTATGAGTAACAATCTCTGGTGATTTCATTCAAGTTTGCAGCAGCATGTTTTATGACCAAAGCCCTTGCATAATTATGCAATGGAAATGTATTTGAAATTGCTTAAGTGGTTATATATAGGTAGGATTTGCTCAGGAATTTGAGGTACTTTTAAGAAGTCCATATTCAGTTGGATTACCTTTGAAATGTGCTTTGGAAATTGGCATTTACCGCTCCCAGTTCAGTGCTGGGAAAGAGGAGGGTGCTTTTTAACCTAAAAGCCATAGTGCCTTTTAGAGGACTGGCATTAATGGTTTTCAGGGATTATTAACTTGTACCTAGTGATTAATTTTTAGGAAATAACAGGGAGGCTTGTGACCACTGCCTGAAAGTACAAAGACAGTAAACAGATGAACAAATAGAACAAGGCAAGTTGAAGGTCTCAATTCACTGGCTCTCACCAAGATTAAAAAAAGTGATGATGTTGATTGGATGAAAGAAAAAGAAGAGAAATTGGAAACAGGGAGTGGTGGAGCCGCAGGTCTGGAGCTGCAGAAGACACCTAGACCAGGACTCAAGTTCAATGCCTTCAGAAATCTAGATGAGTGAGGGACCAATATACACCCCACCTAGAGAGGCATCGGACTGCTCCATCCACGAATGAAGCCCAAAGCTGCCAAATCACTCAAGCTTTCAAGATAAGGCAGAGATCAAGACTTTACTATAAACTTTCCCAATTTTCAAAGACTTGCTTAAATACAATAAATACTGTGTCAGCCAAATCAATCTGTGGGCTGTATTCAGACCACATCAAGGATCTTGTCCAACCCCATTATTTCACGAAGGAGGAGACATGGCCTAGAGGGTTTACTTGGTTATTGATTTAAATAAAGACAGTCAACTCAGAGCTCCTTTGCCTTCAAAGCACTCACAGGCTGGTGAGAAAAGGCAGGGAACAGGGGTGGGCTCTGCTGAGTGGTCCCGGAGGCTGTGAAGATGGAAACAGGGTAGTCTTATGCAACCTGGGATCAGAAAGGACTTCCCTCTGGAGAGGAAGTCTCAGCTGAGTCTTGAGGAAGAATAAGGGTCAGTTACTCAGAATGGTGGTGTTGGGAGAGAGGTCAGCTTCAGCCAAGACCTAGGGACATGTCTGGTTGGAGAAATGCAAGAGGCTGTGAGACTGAACCCAGGTAAGATCCTGAGTGGGCAACTAGCAGATTTTGATGCGGCTGAAACTCTAGCCCACACCCCAAGATATACCTTCAATGTGGCGCGAGAGGAACATGAGTCAAGTATCCAAGAATCTGAGAGTGGAGGTTAGCCAAGCCCGGAGAGGATGGGGAAAATGTCAGGTGATGAAGTATAGTTTCAGCTTTTACTTTTTTCCTACTTGCTCTGAAATGAGCATTCCGAGCGCTGCCATCATAACCCCTGAAAGGCTGCCTGATTCTTCCATGGAGATGGCTCATTCTGCTTTTTATAGCTCCTGGCGCTTTGAGTGGATGGATCTTCACATTTCAATAATCAACGTGATTTCCCTTCGGTAACCTTAGCATCCATTGCAAGAGATGCTTTCTTTTCCAGCCCTGATGCCTTAGAATTTGAAGGAAGGGAAGATGAGGGAATTCAGATTGTTTCTCTGTGCTATCACGTGTTTGCGGCAGGGTTGGGGGGAAGTTTCTTTTTCTTCTCATACTGTTACTCTAAGAGGGACCGGTAGATTTGGACAGGAGCAAAGGTTGTACTATTTTCCCCTTAGATCAGCTGTCTCTGTGGCATCTCTGAGTTTTTGACGCCCCACTGTTTCCAGTGTTTTGTCTGTACTGGGATAGACTTCTGGGATTCAGGCTCCAACCCTGCCCTCATAAAGTTTACAATCTTGTGGAGAGCCATGTGTGATCAAAGTCATAAGAGGGTTAAAAATAGGGGCCTCAAAATGTATGCAGGGACTAGAGAGTCAGATTACCTTTATTCTTGGTGAAACTGAGTCCACCAGCAAACACCTTGACTCGCCATGTATTTTTCTTTTAAACTATAATACAAAAGTCATCATTTCAACCACTTTCAAGTGTACAATTCAGTGATTTTTTTTTAGCATCGATGTTTTGCGACCATCACCGCCAGCCAATGACAGAACATGATCATACCTGCCAAAGAAACCCCACACTCATTAAACCATCACTCCCATTTCATCTTCTCCCAACTCCTGACCCACACTAATCTGCTTTCTATCTCTACGGATTTTCCCACTCTGAACATTGCATCGAAGTGTGTGGATTTGGGGGTCTGGCCTCTTTCACTCAGCAGCTACCAAGTTTCATCCATGTCGTAGCATGAATCAGTACTTCATTGCTTTTTATGGATGAATAATATTCCACTGCATAGATGTACCACATTTTGATTATCCATTCATCAGTGATGGACATACAGCTTGTTACCATCTTTCGGCTATTGTGCATAACACCGCTGTGAGTATTTGCGTACAAATTTTTGTTTGGATATCTGTTTTCAGTTCCTAGGGAGAGTAATTTCTGGGACATGTGGAAATTCTATGTTTAACTTTTTGAGGAAATGTCAAATTATTTTCTACAGTGGTTGCAACATTTTACATTCTCACCAGCAAATCATGAGGGTTGCAATTTCTTCACATCTTCACCAACACTTAATATTGTTTGCCTTTTTGATGATATATAATCATTCTAGTGGGGGTGAAGTGGTATCTCACTATAGTTTTGATTTCCCTAGTGACTAATGATGTTGAGCATCTTTTCATGCACTTATTGGCCATTTGTATATGTTCTTTGGAGAAATATCTCTTCAAAGCCTTTGTTATTTAAAAATTGGATTGTCTTTTTGTTGTTGAGTTATAAGAGCTATTGATATATTCTGGATACTAGACTTTTATTCATATGTACGCTTTACAAGTATTTTCTTCCATTTTTTTACATTTAAATTTAATTTTTAAATTTTTTAAATCAAAAATTTTGGAGGGCTATACAGCATGAGAGATCTTCATTCCCTGACCAAGGATGAAATCTGTGCCTCTGCAGTGGAAGCAGAGTCTTAACCACTGGGACCGCCAGATTTTTTTTCTCTGGAACACACAGAAGTGTGTTGTCTTTTTATTGGATTGGCCAAAAAAAATTTGTTCAGGCTTTTCTGTAAGTTGTTACGGAAAAGCCCAAATGAATTTTTTGGCCAACCCAATACTTTCTTGATAGTGTTCTCTGATACATGAGTTTAAATTTTTTATTGAAGTATAATTGACTTAGAGTATTATATTATTTTCAGGTATACAACAGTGATTTGGTATTTTTATACATTATAAAATGATCACCATAAGTGTAATTACCATCTGTCATTATATAAAGCTACTGAAATATTATTGACTCTATCCCTGTGTCGTACATTACATTGCTGTGACATTTATTTCATAACTAGAATTTCATACCCCTTAATCTCCCTAACCTATTTTCACTTATCTCCCCAGTCCCTTCCCTTCGGGTAACCACCAGTTTGTTCTCTGTGTCTATAACCTTGTTTCTGCTTTATATTTGTTCGTTTTGTTTTTCAGATTCCACACATAAGTGAAACCACTGGATCTTTCTTGAAAAGTTTTTACTTTGATGAAGTTTACTTTGTATTTTCTTCTATTGGCTTGTGCTTTTGGTTTTATATTTAAGAAACGCTTGCCTAATCCAAGGTCACAAATGTTTATACTTATGTTTTCTTCCAAGAGTTCAATAGTTTTAGCTCTTATATGTAGTCTTGGACTGATTTTGAATTAACTTTTGTTTATGCCATGAGATAGGCCTCCAACTTCATGCAAAAGCATGTGGATATCCAATTCCTAGCAACATTTGTTGATACGGTTATTCTTTTACCAATGATTGGCCTTGGCTTCCTTGTCACAGAACAATTGATCACACATAGATGTATGGGTTTATTTCTGGGTTTTCAGTTTTATTCCATTGACCTATGTATGATAACTCAGTTAGTGAAGATTCTGCCTGCAATACAAGAGACCACAGTTTGATTCCTGGGTCGAGAAGATCCTCTGGAGAGGGACTAGGCGACCCACTCCAGTATTCTTGGGCTTCCCTTGCAGCTCAGCTGGTAAAGAATCTGCCTGCAGTGTGGGTAGGCCTGAGTTCAGTCCCAGGGTTGGGAAGGTCCCCTGGAGAAGGGACAGGCTACTCACTCCAGTATTCTGCCTGGAGAATTCCATGGACTATATTGTCCATGCGGTCGTAAATAATCGGACACGACTGCGTGATTTTCACGTCACTTCACTTCAAGTATGTATCCTTTTGACAGTATCACAGTGTTGGGTTATCGTAGCTTTGTAGCAAGTTTTGAAATTGGAAAGTATGACATCCTCACTTCTTTTCTTTTTCAAGGTTGTTTAAGCTATATGGGGTCCCCTGAAATTTCCTGTGAATTTAAGGATAAGCTTGTTCATTTCTGCAAAGACAGCAGTTAGATTTTTTATATAGATTGCACTGAAGCTGTACAACATTTTGGAGAATTTTGCATCTTAATATTAAGTCTTCCAATCCGTGAACACATGATCTCTTTCCATTTATTTAAGTTTTATTTAATTTTTTCAACAACATTTTATAGTTTTAAGAGTACAAGTCATATGCTTCTTTGGTTAGATTTATTCCTAACTATTTTATTCTCTTTGATACTCTTGTGAAATGAATTGTTGTCTTAATTTCCTTTTTGAATTGTTCACTGCTAGTGTAGAGAAGTACAACTGATTTGCGTATATTGATCCTGCAACGTTGACGAACTTGCTTATTAGCTCTAATTGTTTTTGGTGTTGGAGTGTGTGAATTCTTTAGTGGTTTCCATTTGTAAGATCATATCATCTATAAATAGGGATAGTTTTACTTTTTCCTTTCCAACCTGGATCACTTTCCCCCTTACCCTAATTGCCCTGGCTAGAACTTCTAGTACAATGTTGATTAGAAGGGGGCAAAGTGACTTCTTTGTCTACTTCCTGAACTTAGGGGTAAAGCATCAGGCTAAGTGTGACGTTAGCAGAGAGTTTTTTGTAGATGGCTTTATAAAGGGTGAGGAAGTCTCCCTTCCTTTCCTAGTTTGTTGGGTGTTTTCATCATGAAAATGTGTAGGGTTTTTTCCCCTAAGGGATTTGTCTGTGTCTACTGTAGGTTTTTTTCCCATTAATACGGTACTGGGTGCATGATAAAGGTCCAGTAAACACTTACTGAGTTAATGATGTAAGTGCCACGACCCTGACCCAGCAGAGTGGTGTTGCTGCGTGGTTTAGAGGTGTTGTGGTTCTGTGTTGTTGGTCTGTTGTTGTTTCTAGGACATTGAAGTTGGATTGCCCCCAGTCATCACCATTCTCTCTCTCCCAGCGGTCCTTTTGACCTACAACAACCTCTTGGAAGTGTCTGCCCAGGGGCTCAGGTAGGTGAACGTCCTCAGGTCAACCAGAACTGACAACTATACAGAAATGCAGTGACCTTGGCCTTTGCAACATTTGGGCTAGCTAAACCAGACAACAGATCTTTGCCTTCCAAATGTGCAGGTCTAAATGTTAATGTCAAATCCCAAGTGCATTGTGCATTAGAAAGCTATGAAGAGTTAATCCCCGGAAGTCATTCCTATTAATCTTGGTGTCTGGATGAAAACTGAATTGGGGACCTCAATTACCTGATCGCGCCTCACATAGCCTTAGCTGGCAGTGTATTGATGAGGATGGCAATCATTTCTCTCACTTGGAGACCCGATTGCAATCCCATCCTAAGCAATCTGCCCTTCAAGTGCATCTGGAAGTGGGCATTATTCTCTTTTCTTCTGTTGTAGAAGGAGTTTTTTGTTCCTGAGCCTTTAACCCCTTATTCTCCATGACACAGCCCTAGTTGACTGAAGAAAGTAAGTAACATTACATGTTTGAATCACCTTTCACAGTTCAGGAAGCACTTTGATGTTATCTTGTTTCAACCAATCCTCAACACTGCTCAATAATAAGAGGTGTCCATGCCCATTTTCAGGTGAGGAAACAGGTTTTTTAACTTACCTACCTGCCTGCATCCTCCAGATGGTAAGGGCCAGAGAGATGGGACTCACATTGACTTTCTGGCCCACAGTGTGCTTGTTCTGTATGCTACAGAGGGCTTCATGAAACACGTGCAGATGTTTTCAAAAAACCGCAGACCGAAAAGACCAAGCCATTTTCTTGGTTCAGGGTTTGTGGGGGGTGGGGGGGTGAAGAGCAAAGTCTCATTGAAAAGCTTACGTGGGAGGACAAAGAAGGATTTTGAAGTGGGGACCGAACTGGGCACTTGGAGCATCGAAAACAAAACCTCTCCAGCTTGCAAGCAGCAGTTTGTGCCCTGGACCTCCATTTCTCCACAGTCCTCCTGTGCGGACCCTGTCGTCTGTCCCCCGGTGACTGATTGGCAGCATGTTTTTGGTCCTAAGCCATCTGGCGCGCATCTGGTCACCTCTCTAAACGGTGAGCGTGCGGTCACAGGGCATGAATTCCTCTGAGCAAGTGTCTAAGCAAAATGAGTCATGGAAGCAAATCCTCATCAAAAATAGTTAAGCATTGGTGACAAAGGCCATGCACCTAAGAAAAGATGAGGGGCCTTTGCCGGGCTGTGTTCTGAGAGCAGTTTTATGCTTCCTTTCCCCCTTTGCCTTCTGTCATTGAACAGAGGGCAAGAGGATGTGGATGAATGCAATGGAAAGAAAGTGATGGAATCCATTCATTCATTTATTCTTTTGCATTTAATCCTCCATTTCTTCACCCAGTCAGTGTGTAGGAGGCATCTGCTGTGTGTTGGGGTCTTTGCTGGGCACTGGGGGTGCAGCAGTGAGCAAGGCAGACGTGGCCTTTGCCTTCATGAAACTTGTAGTCTAGTAGAGGAAGAAAAACAAAAATAAATAGACACATAAATCACAATAAACTGTGGAAAATTCTGAAAGAGATGGGGATACCCGACCACCTAACCTGCCTCTTGAGAAATCTGTGTGCAGGTCAGGAAGCAACAGTTAGAACTGGATGTGGAACAACAGACTGGTTCCAAATAGGAAAAGGAGTGCATCAAGGCTGTATATTGTCACCCTGCTTATTTAACTTCTATGCAGAGTACATCATGAGAAATACTGGACTGGAAGAAGCACAAGCTGGAATCAAGATTGCGGGGAGAAATATCAATAACCTCAGATATGCAGATGACACCACCCTTATGGCGGAAAGTGAAGAGGAGCTAAAAAGCTTCTTGATGAAAGTGAAAGAGGAGAGCGAAAAAGTTGGCTTAAAGCTCAACATTCAGAAAACGAAGATCATGGCATCCGGTCCCATCACTTCATGGGAAATAGATGGGGAAACAGTGGAAACAGTGTCAGACTTTATTTTTGGGGGCTCCAAAATCACTGCAGATGGTGACTGCAGCCATGAAATTAAAAGACACTTACTCCTTGAAAGAAGAGTTATGACCAACCTAGATAGCATATTCAAAAGCAGAGAGATTACTTTGTCGACTAAGGTCCGTCTAGTCAAGGCTATGGTTTTTCCTGTGGTCATGTATGGATGTGAGAGTTGGACTGTGAAGAAGGCTGAGCGCCGAAGAATTGATGC